>NC_041344.1:26276257-26539257 GCF_004354835.1 Perca flavescens
CGGCCTTGGTCTATAGCTACGTACATAGTCTCGCATTACCGGACCTTCTTCCACAGCGCCACGGAGGAGGGTCTGGCTAATCCACACAGCATTCCTCTAAAGGAGAAAAACACGCTCTGGTTTATTGGCATTTCTTTAAACCAATCACACTTGTCTTGGGCGGTGCTAAGCGCTGGATGGAGCCACGGCGCCTCGGGAAGGAACTTGTTTTGGTGGAACACGTGTACGTTCAAAAGTTGTTTCAGTCGTGCAACAGAAAACTCAGATTGGACAGATAGTCTAGCTAGCTGTCGTGATTTACCCTGCAGAGATCTGAGGAGCAGGTAACCATAGTCCTCAGAAATCCACCGGAGTTTAAAATTCAAACACAAAGAAAGAGGATGGTGACAACATCCTGGCCGAAAAGAGAGACATAGGGCGGAATTTCGGGCAGCAACGCAGCAATCCCGGAATTGGAACGTCGTGGATATAGACTAATAGCTAACATGAGACAATTGACCCAAACATTCTGTGAAATAAAACTCTAAAAATGATTACAGACATGAACCATGCCTGTTAAGTGTTGTTGCAAGGTTGATTACACAATCAGCTTCTATGGGACCGTCAACATGGCTGCAAGAGGAGGTGTTGAATCATCTGACAGGGTTCGACAAAGCCCTCGGAGACCAAATCACAGAAAGTGACAGAGTGTGACCTGACGGCCGGGCTGCCAGTACTCTCTACAAGCCACAACCGCACAACAATCCCATACGCGCTGACCTTTTCACTGCACTCACCACTCTCTCTCCCTCCCTCCCTCCCCTCCCCTCCCACTAGTATGGTTTTTCTTTAACCTAGCTATGACGTGGGAAAGCTCACCAAAACGCCTCCCTGTAGGTCTGAGAATCCCAGAATAGTAAAAATGACTCTGTCCTCACTGTTTAAATCCCACTGTGGCCTCCAAAACACAAACCCTACTCCCAATTCCTTCGCACTGTCTGTCTATCGTCAATCCCTCTATCCTTAGGCACAAATCACTAATCCATCTCTTCAGTCTAAATGCCCAGTGCTTGTAAGTTGTTGTTGTTCAACCCCCATCATAAGTCCCACACACACACACACACACACACACACACACACACACACACACACACACACACCCTGAGTGAACACACATATGCAGACTTTGCCCCTTGAACATCTGTTCCAGAACTACTGAGCGGGTCAGCAACCTCTGTGCTGCACAGAGGAGAAATGAGGGAAAGTCAGAGAGGACAGACAGAGACAAAAACATGCCGGCAAATGATGTAACAACAAAGATCATACCAAGATTGAGAGGTGCTTCCCGAGACAAGGAGTGTTATTTGGTGGTAGAAAGTCTTTCACTTAAATTCTTACATGAGGGATACAGTATTTGAGTCTCTCATGTGTCGTCATCATCACATTTGAGTCGCAGAGCATCTAAGAAACCCTTTTTATAGAAGATAAATTGTTGGAAATCTTTCAAAAACCCATTAGGTCATTTCACAACACTTACCATACGGAGTGTTGATGTTAAAAAAAAGAATCTATTTGACTGATTAAAAAACAAAAGATGGCTTTAAACAGTGCTGGGCTGTATGTTAATGGTTAACAAGTAGTGGAGATTAGTAGGGGAAATTACAATTTGAAATTCAGAACTTGGCAGTTAGCCTGTTTGTAGTCTGGATCGACGATTTGTACATATCTCAGTAAATGTCAGTAAAAGTGCTGAGTTAAAGGTCCCATAACCTGGTGCTCTTTGGATGCTTTTATATAGACCTTAGTGGTCCCCTAATACTGTATCTGAAGTCTCTTTTATATAGACCTTAGTGGTCCCCTAATACTGTATCTGAAGTCTCTTTTATATAGACCTTATTGGTCCCCCTAATACTGTATCTGAAGTCTCTTTTATATAGACCTTAGTGGTCCCCTAATACTGTATCTGAAGTCTCTTTTATATAGACCTTAGTGGTCCCCTAATACTGTATCTGAAGTCTCTTTTATATAGACCTTAGTGGTCCCATAATACTGTATCTGAAGTCTCTTTTATATAGACCTTAGTGGTCCCCTAATACTGTATCTGAAGTCTCTTTTATATAGACCTTAGTGGTCCCCTAATACTGTATCTGAAGTCTCTTTTATATAGACCTTAGTGGTCCCCTAATACTGTATCTGAAGTCTCTTTTATATAGACCTTAGTGGTCCCCTAATACTGTATCTGAAGTCTCTTTTATATAGACCTTAGTGGTCCCATAATACTGTATCTGAAGTCTCTTTTATATAGACCTTAGTGGTCCCCTAATACTGTATCTGAAGTCTCTTTTATATAGACCTTAGTGGTCCCCTAATACTGTATCTGAAGTCTCTTTTATATAGACATTAGTGGTCCCATAATACTGTTTCAGCCTTGGTGCAGCATTACAGCCAATAGAGCCAGTCCCACAATGAGCTTTCCTTAATATGTGCCATTTCTGTGTCTGTAGCTGTTGAGGAGGAGAGAGGGGGGGGGGGGGGCAACGTGGAGGGTGGGGGTGTGGCCTTGACCAACTGCCACTTTGCTCGTTTGAAAGCCAGGATGTCTCTCTCTCTCTCATGGGTGGGCCAAATTCTCTGGGCGGGCAAAGCAGAGAAAGGGGAGGTAACCTGGCTCCTTATGACCTCATAAAGAGAAGATTGAGCTTTCATTTTCTCAAAGGCAGAGCAGCCTACCCAGGGATCGGTTTACATCTATCACCATTTCTAGCCACTGGGGGACCATAGGCAGGCTGGGGGAACTCATATTAATGTTAAAAAAACTCATAAAGTAAACTTTTTTTTAATGACAATATGTGAGGACACAAACTGAGGCTAGGAATCTAAATGGTGAAAACTTTAAAATTAAACCTTTGAGGGTTGATTCTGAAGTTATTTTTCATTTAAGCTGCCAATATTTTGTGCCAACATTAT
Source organism: Perca flavescens (assembly GCF_004354835.1). Taxonomy (NCBI): domain Eukaryota; kingdom Metazoa; phylum Chordata; class Actinopteri; order Perciformes; family Percidae; genus Perca; species Perca flavescens. Next base: position 26,279,204 of record NC_041344.1, read on the forward strand.
AATTGCAATTTTTTATAAGTCAATTTTTTTGCCCTGAAACCAGTGGACACAAAGTAATTTAATTAAGAGGATTGAAGCAGGTTTCACTGCAGATTTGACTGTTGAGTGAAATCCTCCCACATTGGTCTGGAGTAATTTCTTTGGGCAGCCATGTGAAATACACAATATTAAAGGCATATTGACAGGAAGATACCTTCATCATCAGCAGTAGATGACTCTGTTGACACTGGCTGGCAGATATCAGGTTTTTAGTAAAAGCCTTGTTATGGTGAGCCAGCCTAACTTCAGCTGCAATAAATTGAAGGAGAAAGAAAGCAGAGAACAGACTCAGATGGAGAGAATAAAAAATGGGCAGGAAGAATATGAAAAAGAGAAAGTCAGAGAGAGTTAGAGAAGAGATAAGTCCAAAGTCTAATTTAACATTTTAGAGAGCCTTTTTCTCCACTGTCTAATGTGCTCACAGTATAAGACAAGAAAATGCAGCCTTCGTATCGCCTGCCAACAGCTCAGTCATTAGGGAGGAAGATGGATGGAGAGAGGGAGGGGAAAGAAAGTGAGAGGACTGAAGGGTAAATAGACAACCAAGGGAGGGGTTGAAGTGGTATGCGGCACTGGAATAAAGCAGACATGTGAAAAAAGCAACAGATAAAAAAAAGAAAAAAAAGACAAGCACCATTGATTTCTTTTGCCTCACTTGAGTGGTTTCAGCCTCCCGTTGCGTCTTTTCAAAGAGAAGCAATCTGAAAGGCCACCTGAGATGCCGAGCCGCCTATTGCCTACCTTTCATCCATATATTTTTTTCTCCCCCTCCATCTCTTCATGTTTTTATCTCTCCCTACAATTTCCCATGATTTATGCTCAACAATTCGCTTCTTCTTCTCCTGGAACTTAAGATAAGATGAGATAGATTTTATTGTCCCGAAGGAAATTTGTCTTGCACAAACAAAGTATATATCTGCTGTTTAAAGAATCCAACACAACTTAATGCATACATACATACATACATACATACATACATACATACATACACACACATACATACATGAAGTACACAGACAAAGACTGTTGCATAACTCTGCATGGACTAGCTCATGTTGCATGCAGAAACTGCCACTAGCCAACAAAATTGTACACTGCCCGTTGTACAACACATCATAATCATAACCTGTGGTTTTTCTCTGTCACACCGGGGAGCCATGCACTGTCTGCATTCAGATGGTCCTCGCCGAAGATTTGTATTCTTATTTCTTTCCTCTTTCTTGTCACTGATGACTCATGTTTAAGATGCAGTTAGAGCTGTAGAAAAGAATGTGGTGTGTGATGTTCCGAGAAGTGGTGGTTTTGAAAAATGTTTTTTGTTGGCGCATTCAGAGTCAAGCAGGAAGCAATACCTTTATTGATTCAAAAGTCATTTCTCAAGGGCTCATTGTTAAATCCTCTGCTGTTCATCCTCTACATGTTCCCCTTCTGTAACATGATCCGTTGTCATGGTCTCCCGTTCAACTGCTACGCTGATGATGACCAGCTCTACATCTCCACTAAATCCCTGTTCACCGTACCTCGCTCCACCCTGACCAACTGCATCACCAAGTTCAAATCACAGATGCAAGACAATTAAGGCTGCAACCAACAATTTTTTGCATTATCAATTCATCTGCTGATAATTTTATCAATTTCCCAATTAATCCTTTGGGCGATAAAATACATCAGAGGAGGCTATGACAACAAACAGACACCATTTGAGGTATTAAAAAAAGACAGAAACCGCCTGCACAATATAGTCAAAAACCTGCTCTAAAATGTTAAATTCTCTTTGTAATCAACAAATCTAGTGCAAAGCAACGAGCATTTTGTCTTCTTCAGATCATGTTCTTCAGAGTGAATTTTCTCTGTTGCCATCGGGATGTTGTTATATTTGACCTGCTTTTAAAACTAACTGCTACTCTAATTCTTTCATCCCTAAACCCACTAAAGACTCACATTGAGCTGAAATGGAAACACTGTGCTGCAACGTATGTTGTTATTGACCACAGATGAAGCCACCGTGTCTTGAGAAGCTGAAGATTGTCGTTTTATTGTTCACTTTTAACTCACTTTAAATCATCTTTGCTATCTCTTTCTCCTCTCTCCGTTACCGCTCGCTCTCCTTGCACAACCACACGGGCACCGACGTCACTCACTGAAGGCACCCTGCCATTCTCGCTCTAACTTACGCTACTCTCTTAATGGGGTTGCTGTTAACCGCCATACCACGATACGTTGCTTCTTCAACCCGGTAAGAAAAAAACTATATCAACACAGCCCTAGACGTTTGTAGTTTAACTCAAAGAACGAGACGCCATGACCCAATCAGGCGGCGAAACAATGTCGCCGGTGTCCATGTTGGTGTTGCCAAAGGTCTCCGTGTGCGGCTGCTGAGACTGCAACACAACCCTGCAGATTCCAAACCGAAACGGGTCAGAAGTGTTTTCAAATGACTCCGGTTCAGGGGCTCTGAAATGCCAGAGCAGTGTGAAAGCGAGATGTAAACGTAGCAAAACATATTAGTTTTGAGATTGTTTTTAAACCAAAACGTAGCAATGTAAGTGTAGCTTCAAAATTCATGTCTTTCCATTTTAAAGATTCTATGTGTAAGATTTCGTGGCATCTAGCGGTGAGGTTGCAGATTGCAACTAACTGAAAGGTCTCATGTGTTGCAAGCCTGTGGGAAAACTACGATGGCCGATGCGAAAAACGTGAATGATCCAATCTTAGAGCCAGTGCTGGGCTACTGTAGAAACATGGCAGACTCCATAGATATAAACAGTTCATTCTAAATTAACGGAAACACGATTCCTATTTTCAGGTGATCATACACTAGTAAAAACATAGTAATTAATATAATATTCCATTTCTGCCAATATAGCTCTCCCTTAATCCCACACACTACGTATAAGACACAGTGGGAAAAAAAAGAAAAGAAGAGGGAGAAGAGAGGAAGGATTGATGAAGATACAGAGAGTTATTGAGGGAAAAGACATTAATGGAGTGGTTAAAAATAAGAATGAGGACTGGTCCTCAGTGTGGAGCCATCTCTCTCCTGCTGCACTCAGTTTTCAGAGCATGTCTAAATCCCGATAATAAGTCTCCGTCAAAGAGGGAGCCCACACACACACGTGTATTCACACACTTGCACACACCTCATAGTACTCCGTGATTGTCCTTCTTTCATTTAAAATGACTAAGTAAGAACCGTGCAGCCGCTGATGATTTGTCAAGGACTGAAAGCGAGAAGAGGAGATGAGAATGTGATGAAGTATCATTTAAGGTTGCATAAGCGCAAAAGGCAAAGGCTTTTAAAGGCTTATGTTGTACTGTCTTCAGAGGGAGAGGATGACAGACATACAGACAGACAGACAGACAGACAGATAGAGCGGACAGTTGGGGTAGATCAGGGATGACTTTCTTTGATGGAACCCATGGTGAAATAACTACTTACAGTTATAACTACAGGAAAGAAATCATGTAGTCCAGAGATTATTACAATCAAATTCAGAGAACCCTTTTTGCTTGAATTTGCATTCTCCACTCATGTTGAATATCTGATACCCATTTATTCTGAGTGCACACTGGATGAAAATAGTTAATCTGCTGGTTATTTTTTCGAATAATCGATTCATTTTTACATCTATAAAACATCAGTTTCAACAGTGAACCATCACAATATCATAGAGCCCAGATTGGTGTCATTAAATGTCATGTTCTATCTGATAATATTGATAAATTGCCTAAAAAAATGACTTTGAAAAATTATTCAATTATCAAAATTGCTGCAAGTTCTTTCGATCAACTAATTGACTAATCCTTGCAGCTCTAATGTACATTATTTACATATTTCTCAAAATAAGTGACCAGTATATAACCACAAGTGCAGAGTAAGATGAATTAAAATCGCTTCACTATTAACTTACTATCATAAAACAAAAATGGCACTTGATTAATAATGTAGTTAATTTGATTTGGAATCTAGTGGAACTATCCCACTCAATTTGCATACTTTGTAAATGTAAGACCTCGTGATACAAAGCTAGCAATAATTATTTCATCTTCTAAATAAATAAAATTAAAAATATAATATATAATGGTGCTTAATAACAAAATGTGGCCACAAATAGGAAGAGAATCCCAATCCCACTGCCTAAGATTGTATAGATATTTCATGTGTTTAAATAAAATGATCTGATGTTTGGTGCTAGCTCAGTCCGTAGGGACTTGGCTTGGGAACCAGACAGGGTCGCCGGTTTAAGTCCCCGTGCAGACCAAGTACGGAGTGTAGACTGGTAGCTGGAGACGTGCCAGTTCACCTCCTGGGCACTGCCAAGTTCCTTGAGCAAGGCACCCAACTTCTCTCGGCGCCTGTCGTGGGCAGCCTCCTCACTCTGACATCTCTCCATCAGTACGTGTATCGGACCTGCCTGGGCATGTGTGTGTATTTTCGGGCCTGTATTTGGGTGTAATAACTAACAGTTATTTCCACTTGCAGGATCAATAAAGTATGTCTTAATCTTATGGCAGAAACCTTATGGAGTAAAGAATAAGGACCAATGCAGCAGCAAGCACTCAGTGTCAAGAACATTGGACTCGTTGACATTGGCTGGAAGTCTTCACTACTTCCACCCACCAGCCAGATATTTAGCTTCTCAAACTCACCTTATATGACAGGTGACACTGGGAGTCAACTTACGCCATCTGCTGGGTGCACTTCCAATGACAAATGTGAAGGGGGCTTTTTAACGCCATATAAATTACTAAGAGAGTGACTTTTTGTAACATTGTGTAATGTGCCACTCAATGGTACTTTCCGGCAAGCCAGACTGTCTGATTGAGCTTTAACACACACACACTTCACTGGACAACCGGAGCAGACCTCTATCTGGGAGGAGGCTGACCTCATTTATAACACGACCATTGGAGGGTATTGCTATTTCCATCTGGGTCACGAAGAAGAAATAATGTCCTCCATTTAGAAGTAACAATCTGGTTTACTGGATTGAAAACTTCGAGCAACCTGAGTGCCTCCACGTATCCATTACTTGGGTTCCAAGCAAGCAAACACAGATCAATCCTCTGCTATGAAATCTGGGACTATTTACGGGCCCTTATGGCATGCAGGTAAACCTCTTCCCACAACTCAACAATAGAGAATAAGGTGATTTGTGATAATGGCTTTCTTGGTAGTGGACAGGGATCTCATATTCCCCAAACATTGAGAATGTTTACATGCACACCAATATTCCACTATTATTCTGAATATGACAATATTGTGAATTTGATACGGGTCATGTAAACAGCATATTCTGGTTGGATATTCCGAATAAGGCCTTTTTCCAAATATAGCATCTTCCGATTAAGACGTGGGATATTCCGGTATTAATCGGGTTTAAGAGGCATTCTTTGGACATGTCTACAGCGCACTCGGAATATGCGTCTCAATCGGGGTTTTTACCTCAGTCCACCACCGCTGGAGAACTTTGAAAAAATCCTATTTGGCACGGCTGCATATAAACGGGAATATTAGTGGAATATTCACTTTCATTAGCCATGTAAACAGTTTAGTCGGAATATTGTCTTATTCGGAATAAGGACAAAAACCAGAATATTATGTGCATGTTAACATAGTCATTGACACCCTCGTTCGTGTTCCCGTTTCATAAAAAGCCATGTTTCTTTTTTTTACTCAATCTGTAGCTTGTGAATATACAGGAACACCGTATCACTGCTTTCCAATCATCCAAAGCATACAATTGTATTCCGGGTGTCTGATGATGTCCTGGACCACAAAATCCTCTCTAGCTGTTTAATTTTTAATGCACAAACATGTCAGCATACAGGAATGCATACGCATATTATTTCCTGTTTCCTTGCATGGTTGCATGGTAGAGATATAAGCCAGCTGATTTATATAATATTTTTCAAGACTTGTGGGAAGCGTCCTTATGAAATATTTACACTGGGAAGCTCATCTTCACAGACGGTAGGTAAGTCATAATTAAGGGTGTAGGCAGCGCACATTTATTAACCAGTTCTGCCCGGCAGCTGCTTCGCTGTTCCCTCTCTACACAGATGAGACATCATTGCATATGAATGCTAAATTATTCTTGACATTTACATGTAATAATAGTGTAGTAAAAGTGTACCGTGAAACTCGGATGTGGATGCCATTTGTCCTGCTGAGTGAAAGACAAACGCAATATGCATTCCAGACTGTTCTGTAACTACACAATTTTAATTTTGTGCCCACAAAACAGTCCTTTAGCAATCCTTTAAGTGCACTTTCCTCTGTTTACACCAGCAATTGAAAGAATGCAAATGAATAAAGTGCACAGTAATAGAGCATGATGACGACCACCAAGGGAAAAGTGCAGGTGGCTATTATCTCTTCGTTTTTTTTTGTTTGTTTCGGCTAATGGCTAAGACACCACGGCTTTATAGGTTACAACACTTTTGAATGAGTCCAGGGACGGAGCGGTTGAGGGGAGGGGGGGACAGGTTGCTTCTGGGGCTCCAGCCCCAAATGTTTTCTCAAAAGCCCTGAATCTTTGAGGCTGACTTTACGCTCTTTCAGAGGCTGTAGTGGGTTCCGTTTTAAAGCTAGAGTAAAGCTAGATATTGGTATCATGTGAAACTAAATAACGCTCCAAAGTTAGGCTATATTTTGTCGAGGGAAAAACTGCCATGGCCATTTTTCAAAGGGGTCCCTTGACTTCTCACCTCCAGATGTCTAAATGAAAATGGGTTCTATGGGTACCCACGAGTCTGCCCTTTACAGACATGCTCACTTGATGATAATCCCATGTACTTTTGCCTTGGCAACTATCATGTTGTCCACAAATGGTTTCCAGATTTTTAGACATTCTATTATCAAATAGCTTGAGGGAGCATGCCCCCCCCCCTAGGTTTGGGCTGAGCCCTGAATGTTTACAACATTTTGGTCCGCCCTTGATGGAGGCAATAAATTAATTGTTTTAGTCCAGAGCTGTGAGCACTCAAAGCTGTTGCTCAAAGCTTGCTTTCAGCAGCATACGGCTCAGGTCAGCACGGCATCTGTCCCTGCCTTCACAGCAGGGGAGGGGGCGCTCGAGCTAGCTTCCCCACTGTAGCGCACCATGTGTTTGCGTGGGAGGTGCCAGGTTAGAGGAGACGACGAGCCGAGTGTCTGAACGGTCGATGCATCAAAGCGAGTCAAGCTAAAACATTTGTTGACCACACAATATGCGAGTCTAAGAGGGGGAGGGAAATGTTTGTTTAGGTTAGGCTGCATTTCAATGGACCAAGAGAAGGAAAAGAAAGAGAAGAGAGCAAGATTAAAGAAAAAAAAGATTAAAGAAAACAAGAGGAACACTAATGGATAACTAATGCCAATTTTTTCTCTTCCTCCTCCCTCCCTCCCTCTGTTTTGGTGTCAGTACCTGCTCCGTGCAGTGCTATGACCTTTAGCGAGTGCGTAATTCTAGCACGGGGGCCTGAGCATAACAATATATGAAAATCCATAGTGTCTGTCGCGCACTGAGCAAACCGAAGGCAGGAGGCTCGGCTGCTGACTGCCCCAATCGTGGTCCTCCACCCAGACAGCCTATTATTATATCAGCAGCAGCAGCCTCCCTCCGATGGGCGAGATGCAGCCACACGTCAGCCTGTCTCCCTCCTGGAGACAACTTGACCTCGGTAGCCGAGCCAGCCACAGTTCAGAAGCCAGCAGGTTCCAGCTCTTCAAGAGCACAATTATATTTTTAAACGCACTTTAAGCCACCAGCCCTGTTCTCTCCTCTAAGATAATCCAGCCCATTGTTAGGAAGCTATGACAGATAGCCATGTTCTGATGCAACTAACGTTCAAATCCATGCATTCAAAAAATAACGAGGCCTTTTAAGACCAAAACCGAAACCAACAAGTGCTGAAACCTTTCCTTACCTTAGACTTGTCCTCATCATGGACTGTACTGTCTTTTTTTTTTTTTTTTTTTTTAAAAGAACACGTAAAAATAAAATGTTTTAATTTGTTTTAACAAAATGGCTTTCATTCAACAAAGTAATGACTTTTCCATGGTATGGTAACCAAACATGTCCAATAATTACTCATCAGGCTTAGCACACACCAGTTCTTAACTCAACCCAAGCCATAATCGGAACCTATTAGTCCCGTGCTACTGTAACATATGTCCATCACACACACGCATATATGAGCACTTCGCAAAATGTCAACAGACAGAAGATCCTGTTGATGTCAATTCAATTTGACATGTGTTTGGATCATAATTTTGACAAATGTGTATGCATTTATTTCTTGTCAAACAAACATTTGCTTAATAGACATGTCTAATATTTATTTGAGCGTTCACCGTACCTTAATTAATTAATGTTGATCGTTGTCATATCCCCTCAGTCTTCCCCTGTCTAAGTGGATGGATGACCCAATCAGGCCAGATATTGCTTATCTGGACACACATATTTGATTGAGTCACTATTGTTAGGCTAAGTGTTGTCTGTAAATAATCAACCTGTTATTACTAGCCCACTGTTTGTTCGACAGCCTCCGACAGCCTCCCACTTAAGCCAACGTTAGCTACCCTATCCATCAGTAGTAACCGTCACTAGCATCCTTTAGCGATTTACCACACCGATTGTGAATATTTAAGTATCTTATAAGTCTCTAATCTCAAAAATCGCAAAATTAGTGTTGAATCTTGATAAACCCACTACCAGACAGCTTTTCAGCATTTTCCTGTTTCTTAACTGAATTTTTTTCCCCAAAAAGGGAGCTTCTGTGATGCCGGTCTGGTCTATAGCTTGGAGCCAAAGCCCATCTATCAGGATCTTTTTTAGGATATCGCAAGGGAAGTTTGGGTGTATTGTTGATGCAACCAACTACACAGCAAATCTTCAGCATAGCCTTATTAATACAAAACGGTTTGTTTAAAGTAAGTTTGGAGACATGTTCCTTTTCTTCTGTTTTTGCTGTTGCCATCTATGAGGAACGCTGGATTATATTCCACCAGATAGAGACGTGGTGATGAGAGCCTCCACTGGATGACGTATTCTCGTTCTGATGTACATGCTAAGTATAGCAACCATACAGTTATCAGGGTAATCCTGTGGATGAACTAAGGATTATCAGCAGATAATTGGAGCAGTTCTCACCAACAACATGGTATTCACAAGCACATACTGTACATGACGTAGAGGTGGAAATTATGAATCAATATTGGAACAGGGCCATTCAGTTCAAAGATTCACAATCACTGACCATATTGCTCATATCGTGTCATCACCATAAACAACCTTTTGTACATTGTGTTTGTACCTGTCCGTAACTTCAGTTTACTTGTTGCTTCGGTTCAGTAAAAAACAAGGCCTGTTTAAGCATTGTTTGAGTTTGAGTTGTGATTACAATTTGAACCCACATTTTTACACTTGTAAATCTCCACATTAGCCCTACAATGCTTTCTGCTTTGACAAGAAGTCAATGGGTACACTGGTTGGTTTGAGAAATGAGCATTTAGTCTATTCTTGGACCAAAATGAGATTCCAAGATTCCAAATTATGATTTAAGTGACATTGTGCCTGCCAAGCTGACCCCTACACAAATCTATAGCAACCACAGATTCCCCTCAGGGCCTCACAAGTTCTATTCCTGCTGCTGATGTGAAGGAGAATCCTGATATACTTCTATCCTTAGCTGCAATCGACCTGCTGACATACAACACCCGTCTTCCCTATTCACTCCCTTTTCTTTTCCTCCCTCCTCCATCCATTTCCCCTCCCCATCAAGAATGTCTCCAATTTCAGTTTGTCGTTTGCTAACAGCCCTTGATCTTCGCTAAATGCCTAGGGCCTAGCTTTGCTGCTGCGTGAGCTCCCTTGGTGTTGCTGCTCTAGATCTTTCTGTCCTGCTCCTGCCAACGCAAACTGGCAACAGGGCCGCTAGAACCTGGCCCTCTGGCCTTTTCTCCTTGTTACTAAACTACCCAAAAGTGGGTTCAGAAGCTTCATGCTGCGCTGGGATTCATGAGTGCTGTCGCCGTGTCCTGGTTTAGTTGCCCGGACAGCAGTCAGTCTCCAACCGTTGCACATAAAGTTCTAGCATGCACACCCATGAACTACGACAGTGGTTCCCAACCTTGTTGGTCTAAGGTACCCCCAACAGACCTGTGACAGATGAACTCACGTACCCCTTCATCAATTCCAGATGTATGTTCCAAATGTAGAACACCATACATTGTATAAAAGTGAATACTGTTCATGTTTTCATACTTAGATTGCTGAATGGTTCAACCATTTATCCATTCCTAATGGGATAATTATTATTTGTAATTGTTTGAACTGTTCCTACTTTGGGCCTACTTTGAGCTAACCCTTTCAGCTGCTTATGCAAATGTTTTTTTATAGCTGGCTATTTCAATTGTTTAGCCATTTCTTTTAGCTAACTACCCATTTAAACGCTAACTAGTTTTCAATGCACTCTTACATAACTGCAACATATAGTGTTCAGGTCTTTCAGACGATATATTCCTTTAATCAAATCATACTTTCAATTTTTTTTCAAATTAGTTGAGCTGCTCCACAATCTTTCCACGTACCCCCTGGCAACAGCAGAAGTACCCCCACGGGGTACAAGTACCCCTGGTGGGGAATCACTCAACTACGACACAATCATTCAAAAGGTTGATATTAAGTACAAACCTGCATGCATCAGGAAAGGAATTTGTATTGTTCCAACGTCCGTTCAGCGGCTTTGGACAGTTTGAAAAGCTTGCACTCAGGTTTAGTTGTAGCTCCGGTGTAAATTATATTGTAAGGCAAGTTAAATAGGACACTTAATCAAACCTCTTTCCTTTCAACCTGCCAACAGTATCACGTTACCTGAGAGGTGAATTGTCCCACATGCATGGAAGTGCTTAAAGGGTTATTGTACTGCTTTTTAAGCTCTCCAAGGGCTCTCTAAAAGGGGACATCCCTTACTGAGAGAGGCCTCCAGGGTGAAGGGCTTTCGAGGCACCGAAGTGTATTTTAGCTTGTGTCCCAGAGCAGCACGTTGCACCGGCACAGCAGCAAGAGCCCCAAAGACACTCTAACGGCCACGTGCGGGAATTGCACTCACTCTTCTGCAGTCATAAAACCACACACACACACACACACACACACACACACACACTGCAGGATGAAGATGGTAATTATTCTCCCATGGAGCATCAACTTCCTTTCTTTGTTGCCGGAGGCAATTATTCACTTATTCAGGTCAAGGATGATTCTGTGATGAGAGAAGAGGGGTAACAGACAGCTACATCACGAGGGTTTTAGCAAGATGTGGCATGTGAGAATTACTTTATTACTTTATTAATCCCTGGAGGGGGGGGATTACGTTATTTTACTCCCTGCTATTTTACACACACACACACACACACACACACACACACACACACACACACACACACACATACATAAACACACACACACAACCCATAGAAACCTGACCTCATAGAAATATGTGAAATAGGGGCGTCCCAGTAGTTGACCTGGTGGAGCGTGCGCCCTGATACATGTAGACCTTTACAATCCATGGTTCTATGCTGCATGTCCCCCCACCGCCTCTGTCCTGGCAATCTATAGCTGTACTATCACATAAAGGCAAAAGCCCGAAAAATAATCTTTAAAGAAATATGTGTATTGACCACAATCTCTTAACCCCCCCCCCATTATGTGGTGTTGGTGGCATGTAATGAGTTAAAGTTACGTGTTACTAACAATTTAGGTTTAGGAAAAAAAAAGATTAGTTTTTAAAGACTTTTATATTCAATTCAATGTTCCGTTTGTTCAATAAAAGAATGGTGCAAATGATTCCCTTTCATTTGTCTTTCAACAAACAAGTTGTTGTTTTTTAGCAGAATACTGAAAGCAGCAGAAATGTAGAACTGAGTACACTTTAATATCTGCTCATTTATCGCAAGTAATATTGTTATCGCGATATTCATTTCTAACATTATCACATACTGCGTATTTCGGCTTTCACTTTTGCCTCCCTTCGCCTTACTCCTGCAGACATCTGGTGAACTGAGAAACAACAGCACAGGCGGTTGTTGATCCCCCCCCCACACATTTAGTCCTTGGCTGACGTTTTACCTCTCTTCCAACCCATGGTGATCACACATCCTCCGAAATGTGTGACTCATATAACAATCGTATTAAATGAATCGATAAAAATAACTCCATTTTTGGCAGCGTGTGGCATGTTTTTCGTGTATGTGTAGGTGAACTGTGGCTGTGCGTTTGCCAAATTTCTTCATCCTCACACAGGCACAGAATTATGAATGTTGAATAAATATATTTCCTTTTCACGGCATGCCTTTTGTTGATCTTTCGCCGTCCTTATTTTGAATCCTGTTATAATGCAAAGTTGTCAGGAAGCAACGCAACAAACCCCGTGGTGTTACACCTGACTTCACTATAGTAGAAGTAGTGTGCGGTTAAAAAGAAAATGGGAAGAGGGGGGGGGCGCCCTGGTGGCTCGCCCGGTTGCAGCCATGCAGCGGGGCACAGTCCTTGCCGCAGTGGCCCGGGTTCGATTCCAACCCGCAGTGCTTTGCTGCATGTCGTCCCCCCCCCCACCTCGTTTCCTGTCTACAGCTGTCCTATCAAGTAAAGGCAGATAAGCCTAAAAGTCATCACAGTATTCAAAGACAAAGGCTTGCTCTATATTATACTTACATAAAGAGTATTTAGCCTCCACTTCGGATTCACACAACCCTAATCTAACTCAAACTTTTCTCTATCCCGTGAAGATTGTTTCAAAGGAAACACAACGTCTTGAACATACATATGTGAGGGCCCCCCGATTCCCAAATAAGGCAGAGGCATGCAGCATATGATATGCAGATGCAAGGTGGAGAAAGCTTGAGAAACAACTTAAATATCAGGCTGCATGGAAGGGGGGACAAGTACGCCGTACCGCCTGGCCACATTATATCTGTCTCACTTTCATATGTACTGTGCTGGTGATGGAACAAAAGAGAGAACGAGTCTAAAAATACCAGCAAGCCGCGCCTTTTTGTCAGGAAGAGAAACGGCCAACTCAGCCAGAATTTCCCCTTCACAAGCGATCATGTCGCACCGTCAGAGGCCCACGAGCTGCGTGATAGAGATATCCCACAATGCAGTGGCGCGACTCGTACAGTACTGTCCTGGCATGGGGGGGAAGGGCTCGCTCTTGGCTCGTGGTGGAAAGATCACACGTTTAGACAACTTCTCGTCTTTGCTTGCAGACTCTCCTATGCTCCTCCCTTATCGTATCCTTGGGGCTCACAGCCGAGCCCCCCCTACCCCCTCTACCCGATTTATGTGTAAGCCAACACACTGACACAACTAAAACCTTAACGTGGAGAGTAACAGCTTCACAGCACACTGCCTTGGAAGCTTCAATGCAGTCACGGCGTCCATTGAGAGCACATTTACATTATTGTGATATACTGACAGTTCTGCTACAGATCTGCCATATGTAAAGGACAGAGGCTGACAAGCAACCTGTTTATCCTGGGCTGTAAGAAACATGGAGAAAAAAAAGGTGTTTGTGTTGTCGTGACGAAGGCAGGATTCTGACACATGTAAACAAGGTCCTCCCACGTCTGGTAGGATAATAGAACTGAACTGTGTTTAATCATGAAATACTGTATTTTTCTACCAATGTGGATGATTAAAAAAAATAATTGGAAGATATTTTCTTTTGACAGTTCTGTAAAGATCAGAGCAAAGCATCACGAATGCAAAAGTGATTCAGCGCCTGTCAGTACTTGTGAGTAGTTTACTTCTGGAGCTGCTACACTATAACAGTGAGTATTATTATTCATTTAATCGTGGTTACACAGATACCAGGACCACGCGTAACATACTTTTCAATTAACATATTAGTCAATAGAATAAAAAAAAAAACTGAAATAAAACAGACTATTAGGGCTGAACTGGAACACAGCAAATCTAACCAAGTACACCAGCATTTATAACAGCAAAACTTTGGACCAAAATCAATGCACGTCAATGGAATCACAGTGAAAAGTGGATTTGCTTGCTAAGGGCAACATAATAAATTAGCTGTGTCGCACCACCCACTCAGAATCCTGCTCTGCAGAGTGTAACTGTCCTGACAGAAGAGATTCAGCATGATTTTCAGTCAACTGTCACATGCAGCGAGGGGATTCATTACTTTCCCCGAAAATAAGACATTTTCAGAAGCACACTATCCCTGGTAACCTGGGAAAACGACTTGTTTCTAAGGTAGAACTGCAGCTACAGTCAAAACGTATTGGTCCTATTTCAAGCAACACTAAATGCAACGAGGAGAAATATGCTTGAACCAATGGGTTCCCAACTTGACCACTTTGGTGTATTATTGGGTGTTTTTTTTTTTTATAATTATTAAAGCACAAGAACGTAATATGTGAATAAACATTAGAAAGAACTTAACTTTAACCCAAAATGCCAAGTCCATAGCCTGCAATCTGTCTGCCGAGAACAGCCTCACGGAAGTGATATTTGACAACTTTTAAAACTGGCATTTTCAAAGTCATTCTACTAAAATCGATTTCCATACTCTGTTCGCGTTCAGAGCACACAATCTGCATCTCCATTGTTCAATCTTTTAAAGAATTTCAACGCAAAGCTGGTGGCAGACATTGTGTTGTGCTAGCCTAATTTAGATTGTACAGCCTATAACAGATGCATTTGGTGAACAAATGGAAGTTACCCTTGTGCTGCTGAATTTTGCATTCCTGCTGACTCTGAGAATTGCATCCATGCGGGTGGCTGTAAAGGTCTTACGTACCTATATTCTGTAGCCTACGTATCAGTCTATTTGGTTTACGCCTAGAACCTAACTAGTGTTTCCTGTTGTTATATTTCTCAGGAAATGGGAAATAGTTTATGTGTTTTCCCAGGATGAAACCCTAATGCATTGGAAATGTGCTTGAATGAAATGTGTCAATTTATTGTCCAGTTGAGCACAATGAGTCAGCTGCTGAAAACGAAAAAGAGGGTGCCCTGAAAACAGTACACATCTATAATATCTGGCATGTTGTGGGGTTACAGGTAAGAAGCAGCAACACTAACAATAATCACTAGCGAGGCTTGTTTGGAGATCAGGTGCAAGTTCCTGATCAGTAAGAAGGTGGTCTATATCGACTATGTTTCATTTCTAGGATTGTTCCGGTGCAACTGGAAATTCTGCTGGATGTCCCTGATTTCTGTTTGTGATTTCTGATGTCTGTTTACCTTCCTCTTTCTTTGTGTCGGCATTTTAAACTCCGGTGGATTTCTGAGGACTCTGGTTAACTGCTCTTCAGATCTCTGCAGGGTAAATCCAGACAGCTAGCTAGACTATCTGTCCAATCAGCGTTTTCTGTTGGACGACTAAAACAACCTTAGAACGTATTGTTCCACCAAAACAAGTTCCTTGCCGAGGCTATTTTGCAGAGGCCGCGTGGCTCCGTCCGGCGCTTAGCACCACCCAAGACGATTGTGATTGGTTCAAAGAAATGCCAATAAACCAGAGAACACGTTTTTCTCCCATCCCGGAATGCTGTGTGGACTAGCCAGACCCTCCTCCGCAGCGCTGTGGAGGAAGCTCTGGCAATGCAAGACTAGTATAAAAGGTAAAACAACTGTCGTTGTCAAAAGCAAAAAGCAAAAAGTGTCAGCATCGCGGCAGCTCACATCATATAGTAATCATTCTGTGCCCAGAGAGGCAGACCGCAGCACGTTTAATTGACTCTACAGAATAACACTGCTCCTTTTGCTCACAGCTCCACAGAAAAAAAAGGTTGCAATGTGATTGCACCAGCAGCTGGAGAAATGAGTCTCCAGTCATTACGGCTGCTTGTAAATGCATCCAAGCCAGCCGGCGCCACATCGATTTTTCTATTCTTGAATGGCCCTCTGTTATTGCCCGGAGAGCCCTATGAGAGGCTGGCAGAAGAAAACGCTGAGCTTAATTGATGCTGTCATGGTATGAAACGATAATTTTCCCCCCTGGAACATTTTCTCTCGCTCCCCTCACTGTGACAATACCTCTCTACTCTCATATGATAATAAAAAAATAAAATAAAACACAGGCAAAACAGCTACTACTCTGTTTATATTTGTGTGATTCGAGGTAGAGACACAGCTGCTGGTCAGTCTTCCATAAAATTCCACACACTCTGCTAGAGTAAAGCTTTTATGTCCCACAGGGGCAATTTGGCTTGCAGACAGCAGTCAATAATAAGAAATAATAATAATAAATACAAAAAGAATACACTAGTAAATAAAAACGCCGATCAATACAATCCATGCACATAAACATACAGTATATACAAGTACGCCAACGTCCCTGTTGTCTTTGCCACCTAGTCTCACAACTAAACAGAATTTGAAAACAAAAAGTCAAAACGAAATAAAAATAAAAACTAATGAGAAATGCAAAACTATAATAACCTTGGTCGCGACGCGCCCCAAACGCAGCGGTGGAAAATAGGGGTTAGGCAGCGCTAAACACCAAAGGCAGAGACAGTAGCTCTGCAAAATACACTCAGGAAGGAACTTGTTTTGGTGGAACATTTGCACCCAAAAGAATAACATTTAATTGAGAATTAATTAAATGAAGGTAACTGCTCACACAATACAGTAACTTGAGCTATTTACATTAGCTGGCGTATCTCCGTGTGTATTTCGTCCACAGCAATCCCCGCCAATCAGTCCCAAAACGTCCCAGTTAGAGAGTAAATGCCACAAACGTATTCTTTGTAAATCTTTACAATCGTTCCTCGAAACAACCAAGCAGACCTTGTCACACGATCTAAATCTTCTTCAAAACTTGACAATTTCAATGTGTAGCTTGCTTGCTCGAAGTTTGCTGTCGTTTCCCGAAGGGAAAGAGTTTGAGAACGGCAACACGCAGAGAACCGAAGGTGAGGGACATCCGCCAATTATCCTGGAAATGAAATACCGTTGAATTCTTGTCAGCAAAACCATCAGAAAAAGCAGCAAAAGGAAGACAGCCAGAAACCAGGAGGCACCGCATCACATCCACAGCTAACAGGCCAAATCATATTTTGTTGAAAAAAAAAAAAAAAAGAAATGCTGATGGAATAAAAAACCTCATGTATCTAATAATGTCACCTCTAGGGAGGCAAAACCTCCGCCCTGATGGAAGCAAGATGTTTACAAGATAAATACGAGTGGGGAAAGGACGCAGCCCTGAAGAGGAAGATGAGAGTGTACTAGATAGAGAGCCATTTATTCAAACTCTGTCAAAAAACGACTATGTGGCTGAATACAGTTCATATTGCATATTGTGGGATGTGTATTTTATTGTATCTCCATATTTGAAGCGTGTTGTAATTGTGGTTTTATGATGAATCCATTTTTTTTATATTTTAAGTAGCCTACACTGTACGTGTAAAAGCCCAACTAGGAACAAGAGTTAAAATAAGTTAATAAACTCTCTGTGCAGTACAACAGGGTTCTCGCTCCGTATTGGAAGTGAAATATTGAAATACTGGAACTGAACATGAATTGCATCGTCCCTGTCGAACGAAAATAAAATTCACAATCATTCAATGAAGAGCCATCGTGTTTTTTGCTTCCTTCCAGATGCCTCAAAAGAAGATTTAACAGGGTTTCTATTGCTATGCAACTTTATCCTTCCTCACTGCCTCATAAGCAAACTGGAGGCGGTTCAGTCTGTCCTGTGTCTTAAATCTTGTTTTTAACAATTTGTTTAAAAAAAATGGCATTTCAAAGCGAGGTTATCATTTAATTACTTTGGTGATGTGACTTTAGCTACTGGAAATACTGTAAGCTCCTTTCAAAGTCTAGGGACCTGTTGCAATGATATATGAAATGACAGTTATTAGCTTGTCAGTAGTCTATATCCACGATGTTCCGCTTCCGGGATTGTTCAGGTGCCACCAGAAATGTCTTTCATTTTGTTGAATGTCCGTTTCCTTCCGTTTTCTTCGTGTTGGCATTTTAAACTCCGTGGATTTATGAGGACTATGGTTAACTGTTCCTCAGATCTCTCTCAGATCTGTCCCATCCGAGTTTTCTGTTGCACAACTAAAACAACCTTTGAACGTACACACGTTCCACCAAAACAAGTTCCTTCCAGAGGCTATTTTGCAGCGGTACCGTTGCTCCCTGTGCCCAAGACGATTGAAATGCCAATAAACCAGAGCACGTTTTTCTCCCATCCCAGAATGCTGTGTGGACTCGCCAGACCCTCCTTTGCAGCGCTGTGGAGGAAGGCCTGGCAACGCGGGACTAGCTTGTCAGTAGTTTACCCCCTCTTCCCCCCCTAGGCGTTTTCCTCTTCTTGATGAAGAAGAATGAAAGATGTACCCACCTTCATCAATCAGCCCAGTACTCTGTCTCGGTTGTCAGAGAGTTCATAAATAAAATCATGCACATCGAACCTTAAATAAAACTCCTCTGCCAAGTCAGTGTCAAACATATCAGAACATATCAACCTCCTCTTTTAAGTCTGCATTCCACCCATTGATTTCCTGCCACTCCAGGCTCCACCTGTATAGCCTACCATTTCTCAGTTCACCCGCAATGTTGTCATTATACTTTAGATCATCTTCACACACTTGTCTTTTTCGAGCGCTGTCCCCCTGGTAATGTTTTCTTCCGATTCAATAGTTATTTAAAGGATTTACTAATCAAAGGCTTATTATTTGAAAAGATTGTACATGTTTTATGAGGATTTATCATATTTTCACAAAGGTAAATGTAGCATGATGCAGTGAGTTTATTATCTACACCTGCGCAGGCTTCTTTGAAAATGTGCCAGTTTCTGGTCTAAAATCGCTAAGATCTGGTCATGTATAGCAAAGATGTATGAAGTACAATTTTAAAATGTAATGTCTGTAATGATCCTGGGCCATATACAGTACAGGCCAAAAGTTTGGACACACCTTCTCATTCAATGCTTTTTTTTATTTATTTTTATGACTATTTACATTGTAGATTCTCACTGAAGGCATCAAAACTATGAAGGAACACATATGGAATCATGTACTTAACAAAAAAGTGTGACATAACTGAAAACATGTCTTATATTTTAGATTCTTCAAAGTAGCCACCCTTTGCTTTTTTTTATTAATAAGGGAAAAAATTCCACTAATTAACCCTAACAAAGCACACCTGTGAAGTGAAAACCATTTCAGGGGACTACCTCATGAAGCTCATTGAGTTATTAAAAAAAGCAAAGGGTGGTTACTTTGAAGAATCTAAAATATAAGACATGTTTTCAGTTATTTCACACTTTTTTGTTAAGTACATAATTCCATATGTGTTCATTCATAGTTTTGAGGCCTTCAGTGAGAATCTACAATGTAAATAGTCATGAAAATAAAGAAACACATTGAATGAGAAGGTGTGTCCAAACTTTTGGCCTGTACTGTATATTGGGACTGCCATCCAAAGCAGGGGTCCTAAACCCTTTGATTCTCAAAGATCTAAGTTGCTAAATATATTTAATTGGATCCAAGAAAAACTCCCATCGGTAACGCAATGGTATGAACAAACCACAGTAATTCCCATGGAAAGATTAAAAAATAAAAGGAAATGACAGCAGCTACACAAATGTATGGCAGCCAATGATAAATCACTCGCCCAATTATCTGAAGGGACTTAATTCAAAGAGGAAGTGGAAAGCATCAGAGCCCCTTCTACAATTCACTTTATGAATTATTAGCATGTAATCAACAGTGCGTTAGAAACAGTGTGTACTTTCTCTGATTAATGTGTATGTTTATAAGGGCTGGGTACGGAACTTCGATACATTCAGGCACCGATCGAATTGCCTTCAGGGGTATTAAAAAAAAAAAAACCTTGTCATTCAATGCCAAATTTCAAAGCTAATAAGCATGCAGCATGCTTCAAAGCATAAGTCCGTAACTTTAGATATTAATGAAAGTCTGTTTCATTCAAGCCATTGCCAAATGAGTGGATGAAAAGCTAATTAAGACTATCAGCTTCAGACAACTCTCTCTGTATCTCTCAGTATGGCTGTGTTCAGAACATGGTGTCATCCTTTCGACGCAGAAACTCGAGGGAAGATAATGACATCTTCTGAAGAGTCCATCATGTTTTTTTAATCCTCCGTGTCCTCCTTGGCTACAAATAACTGCGCGGAGGAGGGGTGGGGGTCATGTGGATGGAACAACAGTGGTGTTGTCATTACTTAGAATTCCTCATGGGGGCGACAGAAACTGTATAGCTCTAACCAGGATCTGATAATGCTGGGGATTGGCTGTCTACACGTCGTAGAGGCATGCAGGAAAAACTCTACGTTGCGTACAGAGACAGGGCTCATGTGTGTGTTGTATTTTGAAAGACTTGACTACATTGTGAGTCACATAGCTGACAAAAAGGATTAGTACTGTAAATTTTAATGTTGTAATTCCTTTTTGTTAAAATAGACTTTAGAAAATTGGTATAAAAAAAGTTTTGTTCGGAAACCGGTATCGAAGTCACGGTATCGAAACATGATGTCCTAATGATCACGTTCCCTAGTCTCGCATTGCCAGACCTTCCTCCACAGCGCTGCGGAGGAGGGTCTGGCTAGTCCACACAACATTCCCGTAAAGGAGAAAAACGTGCTCTGGTTTATTGGCATTTCTTTAAACCAATCACAATCGTCTCGGGCGACGCTAAGCGCCGGACGCAAAACAACGGCGCCTCTGCAAAATAGCCTCGGGAAGGAACTTGTTTTGGTGGAACATGTGCTCGTTCAAAGTTGTCTTAATCATGCAACAAAACACTCTTTACCCCACAGAGATCTGAGGAGCAGTTAACCATAGTCCTCAGAAATCAACCGGAGGTTAGAATGCCAACCCAGAGCACCGGAGCAATCCCCTGAATGAATCGTGGTGGATATAGACTATCCATGCCCAATGGTTATGACCATTTGTTTTTATTTGGCAGAGCAGGGGTATCTGGTCATCCTGCTGCAGGCCAAACAGGGCTATAAAAAAGACCAATATCACAAAAAAGAAACTTGTTAACCACATGATAGTACCATGACTAACAAAACATAACAAACAAAGGGGACTGCTGCCGCGGGTCGCCCTAAGGCGTAAGGGAGCCATCTAAATCAAGAGAGAAACCATTGAGAAGAGCCAGGAGAACAGAATCTATTCTTCATAAGGGACTAATTAAACTATTTAGACTTTAGTCTTTTGAAATGGACAGAGAGAGACAAGATTAACTAAACAATGTAATGAAAGAAGATTAAAGGCAAATTGAAGAGGGCAGCAGGAGATTATAATGGGGTGGGAGAGATGCTGAGAAAACTGATGTTAAGAAGCGATATGATCTCAACAGAGGTATCGGTGGAGTGTGCGGCGAGCGCGTGCTCTCCACCACGCCTTATCAGTTGAGAGCTGTTGACCCTTTTCTGCCAAGGTACACACATTCACACGCAATTTTCTCCCCCCTGACTTCATTAGCTTAACCACATGCCGGGCTCTGGGAGTAATTGGCTGCCCTTTCACCCTCTTAATGGCAAGAGGAGAGGCGGGAACAAGAGGTGAACTTGCAGAATTACTGTCATCTATTCGAAATCTCCACTCAAAACGTATTTTTATTTGCTTCCATGCAATTTCTTTTATCCTTTGTTCGTTAATTGTTTTAACCCGCTGCTCTTTTTCCGGTGCTTTCCCGTTCCTATTTAATTAGTTGTTTTTGTTGGAAGACATAAGGAGGAATCACATACCCGTTCTGTCACATTATTCCAGACCAGTGTCTTTTGATTGGATTCACTGGAGACAGTGAAGCTAGACCTCCCTCCAACAAGGGATTTAAAAACAATCATGTTGCTAAAGCTCCATATCTGATTTCTTCATACTCGTTTAAAAGCAAGCAACTGCAGTCCATTAACAAAAAGGGGGGAGCAGCAACAACCGTCATCCTCCAGGTTGATTGATACAAGGATAAGGATGAATCAACTCATCACCGGCTGTGCTCTAAGCGACATGGAGCGTCACATTGAGATTGATTGGTAGCATCTTTGGTCCAGGCCCTGTCCACCTCCAGCAGAGCAGCTGCTCTCTCAGCCTTATCACAGACTTTATCAGATTGGATGTGATGGGCAGGAGACGCCCCTCTTCCAGCAGGATCAGGGCAGGTTATGGGGCCGGCAGCGTGCAAGGGAAACACAGGCCTCGTGACATATGAAAACACAAAGCCACATTGGAGAGAAGGCTTACGATGCATGGACATATGGCTCTTCCTTTCAGAGTGGCTCTTTCAGTCTCTGATTCTCCCTACTTTCATTTCGTTTTATTTGCCTGATAACCAATAAAGTGAATTAATTAAAAAGGTGCACTACTTTGGGTCCGCTACAGCTCTGTGTCTCTCCCTCTGCTTCGGTTTCACTCACCACTGAGTCTGACTTAACGTTCCCCCCCATAACACTATCTGACTCTCTGTTACTGGGTATTATGTGGAAAGTTTCGAAACATGAGCTTAGAATTATAAGGTTCTATCTCCGTTTAGGGTAGTTCTGAGATATTGAGCATCAAAGTTTTTACATCCCAGCTATTTTGTGAGATGGAACCTTTTTATTTTATTAATAACTAACTAAGAAAATATTTTTTTTACAATAATAACACCACACAGGCATTAATAAACACCTAAGGGATCAGATTATGTCAAAAACTTAATTTCGGCCAAAAGTGGACATAGAACCTTATAATTCTAAGCTCACGAATTTTATTAAATAATTGCTTAAAGCATTTAAACAAAGTTTTGTGTTGGTTTATGTAACATAACATTTTAATTTTGACTTAAAGATTTTCATTTTCACTGTAAACGCATATCGGTTCCAAATACCGGTTATCGGTTTCATTAACTACTATCAATCAGCATCAGCCTTGAAAAAACAGTATCAGCCGATCCCTACTAGGGACTAACCCCTAGATTCCGCGACGCAGTCTGTGCCAGACGCATCTCTCAGCTCCGCTAAAAATACACGCCAGGTCTATTTTGGACGGCCTCCAAGACAACAAAATCTGCGAGTCTGGTAGGAAAGATGCTCCTGGTGTGGTATGCTGCGTGACGGATGACGGAACAGAACTGGAATGCGGCACATCCGCGCCTGGTGGAATTTCATGGTAAAGTAATTATATAGAAAACAGTGAAATGAGTGCATTCTGCACATACATTATTGTAAATCAAGAAGGCACAGGCCCTATTCCTGCTTGCACTACAAAAAGTCTTCACACCTGAACAACATTGTTGGTAATTTTTTTGATCTGCCACCTATATTGGTTAATACGTTTAAGCAACTAAAACAACCTGGTTAAGGTTAGGGAAATATCGTGAACATGGTTAAAGACTCTTAAAACCTATTTTTCTCAATCAGATTCCTTCCTGCCATGAGTTTTGGAGATGTTTTTATTTTTTTTGAAGATGCTTTTCTCACTGGTTTGATGTAGCCAAGGCTCATCTGGAATAATGTGAAGTCACAATTAAACATCTGATCCAGCCATACCCGCACGGTCCTAACATAAAGACTGAGTTTTTAGGTCTTAAACTTTCAATAAATAACTGAGATTGTTTTTTGGTTTTTACAAACTTGTTTTGGTGCTAATTCTTCTGTTAAATATGTCAAATTTGGTAGAACATGGCATACAAACCACAGTCTCTTCTGTCAAAGTCA
The DNA here is from genome assembly GCF_004354835.1 of Perca flavescens. Taxonomy (NCBI): domain Eukaryota; kingdom Metazoa; phylum Chordata; class Actinopteri; order Perciformes; family Percidae; genus Perca; species Perca flavescens. Next base: position 26,302,931 of record NC_041344.1, read on the forward strand.
CACCTGCAGCAGTATAACAACGTCGTGCTTCTTCCATGTTTGGCATGACTAAAAGAAGTTGCATGTCAGTAAAAATAGCAAGCATTGTTGTTCTATACATTCTAACTGGTAAAGCCAGTGTCTTGTGTTCACTACCTCATAGCATATCATCATGGTGATAATGGGAAAGTGGTATTTGATAATTGCTAATAACAACAAACAAACAAACAAATTTGACGAACAGATTAGTTCTGTTGTTAAAACTAGCTTCTTCCAGCTGAGACTTTTGGCTAAGGTAAAGCCTTACCTGCTACGTAAAGACTTTGAAAGAGTCATGCATGCATTTATTATGTCCCATTTAGACTACTGTAACTCACTGTATGTTGGATTGGATCATTCATCCCTTCGTCGGTTACAGTTAGTCCAGAACGCAGCAGCTCGACTTTTAACCGGGACTAAAAAGCGTGACCATATTACACCGGTTTTGGCCACGCTCCACTGGCTTCCTGTTTGTTTCAGGATTGAATTTAAAATTGTATTCATTGTTTTTAAGATCTTAAATGGGTTCTCGCCTTCTTACTTATCAGAGCTCTTACATGTCCACACGCCTGTCAGAGCACTGAGGTTGTCCAATCAGATGCTCCTCGATGTGCCCAGATCCAGGTTAAAAACCAAAGGTGACCGAGCCTTTTCAGTGGCTGCTCCAAACCTCTGGAATAGTTTACCTAGTCATGTAAGAACAGCTCGGACCACTGAAACGTTCAAGTCCATGCTTAAGACCCACTATTATTCATAGGCTTTCAATTCAAGTTGAACTTTGATATCTTGACATTATTGACCTTATTCTTTTTCTACTGTCAGTTATAGTATATTGTGCCTTGTTTGTGTTTATTTTTTCGTTGCTTTTGGAGCATGTTAAGCACTTTGGTCAACTGAGGTTGTTTTTAAACGTGCTATATAAATAAAATTGAATTGAATTGAAATTGAATTGAACAGATTACTAAATGCAACATGTTACATGACTCTCATAAAGGCTAAAAAAAACCATTTCCTCCCCATTACCGCAAAGCCATTTTGCACTGAGCCTTTATGTCCATCTCTTAGCTATTCTCTTAATGATTATGATCTCTTTTTTTCCATAAAGGCCTTAAGAGTTGTCCTCCGAGAAAATTCCACATCCATCATGGTGCCACAAGAAGTATACACAGCAGGCCTCTGCGGCGGGGGGGAAGTTAACCCGACTCAATGCCCGGAGGATGCTCCGGCTCCACCGAGGTCTCATAGCTTTCAAAGGTTTTACTTGTCTCTCTGGAAGAAAGAAAGAGCTCCAAGAGGCTGAGCCTGTGTGTTTCTTTATCCCATGATCCACCACTGACCTGGGTTCACGAGGCAAGACAGAACCCTTAATTCAAAGTGACTTTCAGGCCGTGTACTTATGAATTCCATGCATACATGTGGTCTGGGGCAAGAATTTCTAGCAGCGTAGCATGAGAGCAAGGTCACCTATATGAGCAACACTAGCATGTACTTGTGAAAGCCTGCAGCAATACAGAAAGAGGTACTGTACAGTGTACACAGTAGAAACAAATGCATTCATTTACTTTTATTTATTTTAAATTTTTAAAACACACTGGACTCTTTGTTTCAGGGGTTTCCCTGAAAACCAGTCCAGTGTTTTGAGCAGCACTTAAGCAGAATGAATGTAAAATCAATGTGAGCATCAAAGCTAACTGAAAAAAAATGACTAAATGACTAAAGAAATCTTAGTCGACTAAGACCTACTACAAATAAGACCTAAAAGTAAATGACTTGATTAAATGACTCAGTTGTGATGATTGTAGTTGGTTCCCAGTGGACTTCTTCAGCAAGTTTTGTCTTTACGTTTTGTATAGCTTTTCCAACATTTTAGACAAACTACGTGAAATTGCATTTTTACTGAAAAACGTACCATTTCCTGAGGGAGGACCCCTTTAAAACCCCCACCAAATACGTGCACCTACGTCCTCCACAAACCTAGGGAAAATACTGTAATTGTAGGATAAGAATGTCCATGACCTGCAGAATGTCTGTCGGTTCACAATGTTTAATAAAGATTTTTTTTTTTAAATAGATGATAATGAAACCATTTCCCTTTCCTTCTGCACTGCAAACCACCTGCCTCATTGAAACACACCTTAACTACAACATCTATCATTTGCTCAGTGCCTAACACCTCAGGGTCAAAATTGCTCAGAAGTTGTGTGCGTGTGTGTGTGTGTGTGTGCGCGCAGGCGCGAGAGAGTAGTGCTCCAGCACACATTTATCTTCTTATGTAACAACTAGACTAGCATTAACACATGCAGGCTCAACGCTGCCCCTACCCAACCCAAAACATCAGCAGCAGGTTTTCCGGCCCTTCTCACATCCCGAGCAAAATTGAGTTGAGCGTGTTTCCCTTAAAAACGCGATCCCCAAATACACAATTAATTTAGTTAGGGCTGCTCCTCCACTGCGCACCACCTTCTCATTAACCCCCGGGGTTAAAGGCTTGATGACGGCCGCATTATCGGACCTCTCATCATTCTTTTGGTTATTAGCCGCCCTAAATGAAAATTACCGAGTGACCACAGTGCCTCTCGACCCAACAACTGCCACTCTTGTGACTCATCTGAATATTCCCTGAGCGGATGGGTCAGGTGGCACAAGTTTTAAGGAACCAGTCCAATCTGAAGGGGTTATTCAGCAACTGGGTGTGCACGTAGAGGAAAATGTATCATATCAAAGTGTAGCATAGCAGGGCCTGAACCAGCCACGAACTCGCTCGCTATCTCAAGGAAAGGGAGAGCAGAGGTCCTAAACACCTAAGTGACAGACGATTATTAAAGATGGCATGTTATATGCACCGCGGGCAACTGGGCCCCTGCCTCTTTCTTGATTGATTTAGTCCACACAACACTACTGTCAATCAGCCAGAGATTTCCAATATGGATGAAATGCTAAATCATGTGTTTTACATGATACTGTACATGAGATTGCAGCCATACGAGGACGTGGGCTGACTGAGCCGACCACAATCTGCGTTATAACTCCACTTGTTGGTAAGTACTGCTGTTATCAATCTATTACACAGCAGTGAGATTTAAGGTCCCCAACCTGAGAATCACAGCAGAGACAATAACTATATATATATAACTGATATTTATCCTATTCTATAGGTTAGGAAACAGCCAGGGTGGCATATGCGGCGCACTATAAAATAAAAGGAAGATATTTACTTGAAATCTTTATGTCCTACTGAAATACAAAATTCACAATTCAACAGCCTATTGGGAATACGGCTATATAAGACATTATATAATACCTTAATATAAAACCTTGCTTTATGAGGAAACAGTTTTGTCCTGTGATATACAGTATAGTCTGTGTATTTCATTACACACATAGCCTACTCTGCAGTCTCAACAGGAATATTACAGCTATTCAATGATCAGTATAGTAGAAATAAGGCAGCAAATGCAAGGCAGAGGATGCAATTCAATCTCTTTCTAATTCTCTCTTTCAGGGAGAGGAATATGCACCTCAGGGCTGTAAAACAGAGGAGGAGAGCTGGAAGATCCAGAGCACCACCATGCGCATATATCCTTGCCTATTGTCAAGATCATTCAAAAAAAAAAAAAAAAAAATGGCAAGCCGATACCTCTCTCATCCTATTGGCTGTACAAACGAGTTTTTTCGTCCTTTTTATTTTAATGATTAACTCGATGGAAGCACTCCGAAGATCAACTTGAGTTGAATGCACACAAAAAAACACATCTGTTTTAGGCCAACGTAATCAAACAAACTGCAGGGGTGTACGGGAATGTTTTCAGGTCACATACCGGTAGCCTTATGCTATTTTAGGTCGCTTTACTGTCACAGCACAGCCGAAATATCCGCCGTGTCACGCGGGTAAACAAAAGTGATCTGCGTCGCTTTTCCAGACGCCGAATTCATCATAGCCTACCAGCAATAGCGTTACAGAAAAAAAAAAAAAAAAAAAAAAGATTAAACTAGGCTAATAATCTGCGATGTGTAGGACTACGAATGTCGACCCTCCTCCTTACCCGATAAAGCCGAGGTAGTGTCTGTGGTGGGGAGGAGTGCGTCCCTGCTCCGGTTCAGCGGGGCCGGTGTGCAGGACAGCTGCGTAGAGATGCAGGGATGCTCGGCTTTGCTCTGGACGCCTTCCTCCTCCGGTGCCTCTGATGTATTTAGCCTAGTGTTGATCTCCGTCTGCTTACTACTGCTGCTGCTGCTTCTGCTGCTCACTGCTGGCTGTGTGACTATGTGGCCCTTGGCTACAGCAGCCGAGCCCTGCAGACCATGTTACCGTGCAGGCGAGATCTAGGCAGCGGTGATGGGCGCCGCGGTGCGGAGCTGGTGCTGCTGACGCTTCCTCTCCTCCAGGGGCCGGGACGGGACGGGACGGGCTTGCAGCGGGAGGACGGTGTGTTTTAAGAGGCGAGCGCGAGAGGAGTGGATATAAACGGGGGGGATGGTTTCGATGGGATTACGTGCTAAGGGTTTGTTTAGAAAGCGCTGCGCCTATTGGCAGCGACGTTTCACAAAGCCTTCCTCCTATACTCTCCTCTCTCCCACTCTTCTCTTCCCCCCTCTCTCTCTCTCTCAGTAAAACGGATAGCCAGGACGTGTGTGTGTGTGTGTGTGTGTGTGTGTGTGTGTGTGTCACACAACATAGGCTACTGTAGAATTATGGCGCACCATGCTGTGTGTATAATTTACTGCGCCACATTTTGGTTCTTGAGCAAGATGATGAGCAGGGGCGATTCTAGGATCATACCTTCAGGGGGGGCTCAGCCCCTAATGAGAATGTGACAGTGCCTTGCGAAAGTGTTAAACCCCCGCTAAATCAGTAATTTCACTGGATAACAATGAATATATGTATTTATTATTATAACAGAGGATACATGCAAAGTATTGAACATCTTAAAGAACTACGAAAGTCCCTTTGTGGACTACAAGAATCTAATGAAATGATAATGAGGTGTAAACAATTAACAAATAAATAAATAAAAACTTTCCATGACTGGGTTACAGGTGCATAGCATTTGCGACAGCGACACAGGATATTAAACCTGTTTCTTTGAACCTGTAATTGTTTGGCCTCTGTCACTAACAGACAAGCTCACAAACTCTAACTTGAAGCACTAAAATTGATTAATAAAAAAAAAAAACATTATTATAATTTGTAGGGGGGCTGAGATTAATTTAGGATTAGGGTTAGGCTTGAGCCCCCCTAAAAAGAGTCAAAAATCACCACTGATGAAGAGAGGTCATACATTAGCACATAGACAAACAATAGCATATCAAATATCCCTGTTAATGTTCCTATGGGACTATTGACCCAGTGGAGAAATTGCTGTGCTTTCTGTACAGTATTGCCTCTTATATCTTTATAATAGCCTATCATTTTGGTTATGCTGTGATAAAGCATCCTAATTTATAAGACTGGTGGTCTTTATGAAAGATAGTGTGAAAATGATTTGTATTATCTTCATCATGTTCTGCTCCTATAGAATGGCACATAAGCGGAATAATATAGGGTTATGTTTGGTAAGACATATCAGTCTGTGTTTTGTTGACATGTAATGTAAACAAAAATAGTTTCTGGCCAAGTTTCCATCCTACTGTAGCACAAATTTTAACATTTCCAGAAATTAGGCGGAAAAAAATGCAAATTAATCCATACACTACTAGTATGCAAATACTATGAGTTTGACGAGCCAATTCTCCAGTTGTGTGCTATTAAACAATGGCAGAAGAAGAGAGTGCACAGACGTAATGTAGCCTAAGTCAAGTCTCAAATGATGGACATCAATGTGAATAACGCTGCTTCCAAACGATTCAATTCAATTTTCAATTCAATTTTATTTATAGTGTCAAATCACAACAGGAGTTTACAGATTACACTTTACAGATAGAGTAGGTCTAGACCACACTCTATAATTTACAAAGACCCAACAATTCCCCAAGAGAAAGCATTTGGCGTGGAAATACTTCCTTTTTACAGGCACGATGTTGGCATAGTGGCTACACTTAGTGTTGCAATTTCTCACAGCAGCTGTAAAACAGTGAATAATGTTTTTACTTCCAGCAACACAAATGCCTGAAATTACTCTTTGTATTACCAGAATTTGATTAATTTGATCCAAATATTTTGAAAGTATAGAAGAGCCGCACAATTATAAAAATGTTTGTCCCATTAATGTTTTTAACATCGGACCAACAGCTTCCCTACCTCTACTCCGGATCTCTGCAACTCATTCCTCCACTTTTTCACTGACAAAATTAATCTCATTTACAAATCTCTATCCCCTGTATCTGACCTCCCAGGATCTACTCCAGCACCTACCTTGGACCCTCCTCTCCCCATCCCTCCAGATCTCCCGACCCCTCCTCCACACTGCCTCCTCTCCCAGTTTGACCCAGTCACTCCTCCTGAAATCTCCAAACTCATCAGCTCTTCCAAACCCACTACCTGCTCCCTTGACCCCCTCCCTACTCCACTCCTGAAGTCCTGCCTCCCAGTCCTATGCCCCTACCTCACTAACCTCTTCAACTCCTCACTGTCCCTTGGAACTGTCCCCTCTGCTTTCAAAACTGCTGCTGTCACCCCAATCCTTAAAAAACCTGGTCTGCATCCCTCCTCTCTCAACAACTACCGCCCAATATCCAACCTCCCCTTTCTGTCTAAAACCCTGGAAAACATAGTCGCCTCACATCTACAAACCCATCTTCATGCCAATAACCTATTCGAACCTCTCCAATCTGGTTTTCGCCCCCTCCACAGCACAGAAACCGCTCTCCTCAAAGTCCTCAACGACCTCCTCACCTCTGCTGACGCCGGTTCCCTCAACATCCTCATCCACCTCGACCTGAGTGCAGCCTTTGATACTGTGAGCCATAACATCCTGCTCACCAGACTCAAAGACCTCGGTATCGAAGGTACTGCACTCAGCTGGCTCCACTCCTACCTAGCCAACAGATCCCATTTCATCTCTCTCCACAACCACACCTCTGCCACAGCCACAGTCACTCAAGGTGTTCCCCAAGGCTCCGTACTTGGCCCCCTCCTCTTCATCATCTACATCCTCCCTCTTGGTCAGATACTCCGCCACTTCAACCTGGACTTCCACTGCTATGCTGATGACACCCAGATCTACCTCAGCACCAAATCCCCCCACAATCCTCCCCTCTCCCACATCAACTCCTGTCTGTCAGCTATTAAAACCTGGATGCAACACAACTTCCTCAAACTCAACAGCGACAAAACAGAATTCCTTCTGATCGGCTCCAAATCCACACTTAGCAAAACCAATAACCCCACTCTCACCATCGACGGCACCATTGTCTCCCCATCTCCCCAGGCCCGCAACCTTGGCGTTATCTTTGATTCCACCCTCTCCCTTGAGCCTCAAATCCGTCAAGTCATTAAAACCTCCTTCTTTCACCTCCGCAACATCGCCAAAATCAGACCCTCTCTCACACCCCCCGCTGCTGAAAGACTCATTCACGCCTTCATCTCATCCCAACTGGACTACTGCAACTCACTTCTCCTTGGCATCAGCTCTACCAACATCAACCGACTCCAACTGGTCCAGAACTCCGCTGCCCGCCTCATTACCTGCTCCAAATCCTGGCACCACATCACTCCAGTCCTAAAACAACTCCACTGGCTTCCTATCTCCCACCGGATCACCTACAAAATCCTGGTCCTCACCTACAAAGCCCTCCACCATCTGGCCCCCTCATACCTCACTGACCTCCTCTCCCCCTACCAACCCTCATGGTCCCTCAGATCCACCTCAGCCGGTCTCTTCTCCATCCAAAAGTCCAAACTCCGCAGTTTTGGGGACAGAGCCTTCTCCAGAGCAGCTCCCAGGCTCTGGAACTCCCTCCCCCAAGAGATCCGCACCTCTGAGTCCCTCACCATCTTCCAGTCCCGCCTCAAGACCCATCTCTTCAACTCTGCCTACCCATAGCCCCCCCTCCCTTTTTCATCTGAATCTTGTTTTGTTCTACTTGTTTTGTTTTGTTCATTTTGTTTTGTTATGTTTTGTTATGTTTTTATAATCTACCCTGCCCTGTAAAGCGACTTTGAGTCCATGAAAAGCGCTATATAAATTCAATTTATTATTATTATTATTATTTTTAGTGCTTTATAAATGAAATAAACTTAAACTTAATGTGTGCTGGGAGCTTATATGAAGTCAGCCAGCTTAGTAAAAATGCGGCCCGTGGAGACTTAATAACTTTCATAAGAATGACTGGGAAACATGGTACCCACTTCTCCTTAATACAGCAATGGTAAAAAGCAATGGAAATATGGCATTTATGTCGGTTCCGTGTACAGTATTAATTTGAGGAAGGTTACAGTCTCATTGCTCCACAAAGATCTAATGTTTTCATCTGCTTCTATTCCGCAGCAGTTTGTCATATTTTGTTTTCCTCGATATGCCAACTATTCCACCTCAGCTAAGCATAAAAACCTCTTTGCAATATTTCGACTATTTTTAAAATTTTGGGCGTTTTCACTCCAGATTTTTCATGCACAATTTGAATGGGCATGAACAGGTAAATGCAAATGCATGTTATGCTCTTAAATTTTACAGGGCAACCTTTCTGTATTTCATGTGGAAGCACACACAAACACACATGCATTCAAAAAAGAGGCTTCTGACCTGACATCGATTGGACAATCTGTGCATATTAAAGTTGATGGACTGAGCCCAGTACCAGACCTCTGTCTCACACACACACACACGCACGCACGCACGCACGCACGCACGCACGCACGCACGCACGCACGCACACACACACACACACACACACACACACACACACACACACACACACACACACACAATCTGACAATCTGAGGTCTCCCATCTCAGCCAGACATCAGCCATACTTCGTCACACCTTACCAAACTCGAGAGAGCTGTGGGATGTTTTTGATTAAGTCCAGAGGTTGGGGATGACTCACAGTCGGTGGTCTCACTGGACTAAGTTTGGTTGCTCATTGAAGGGACAGCTGGCCTGCGTAACCAGCGCTCCCCGAACAGGAAAATCAAAAATGACACAATCCTAAAGGGAGCATGTAAGCACTCGGAGTGGAAACAATTTCCTGAGACAATCTATCCAATGATGGATTTTAGATGAGAAATGTGAGACAGAGAGGTTTCAAGGATGGTTAGCTTCTTAATCAGCCACTGTGGCATGTGATGATCGTGTCTCATCAGCCCTTAGTTATTTAGGCATCACGTATTCTATTGACGTGGCCAGTGTGTGCTCTCTGCTCACCACATTTGTATCCTCCTTACGCTAAAGCTCCAGATTAATATGTTATGCCTACTTTTTCACAAGGTGATCAGAACATCGCAGTCGATTTCCAAAGAGTGCAGAAATGATTAGTGAACACAAGGTGGAGGCTGCTGCAAATGCAAAGCTGAAAGTTGTGTGCCTGATTAAAAGGAATTATTTAAAGAAAAATGTTATTGCCAAGATATCATACAGGGGCATATAAATGAAAGAGAGGAGAAGCAGTCACAGCGAGGTTGGACAAATTAAATGCACAATGAGATGCAATGGGAGAATGGCAACAGGGGAATTACAATTTCCATTCACAGAACAGGTTTCATATCATACTGGAAGGGGAGGCATAGTAGTCTACTGTGTTCAAAGTAGAGATGGCCCGATACCACTTTTTTGCTTCCCGATACCGATTCCGATACCTGAACTTGCGTATCGGCCGATACCGAGTACCAATCCGATACCAGTGTCATATATTTTATTATGTTTTAACAGCTGTATACTACTATCCCTGTATGGATGTGATATGATTTCTATCTTTGTTGTCGGTCTGGCTCAGGTTAAACTCTTTGTGAAACATTAACAAATACAAACAATGAATGCCCCAGAACTTTCTTTTATTCTCCAGTTTGACAGTCAGTTATAACGGAAAAAGAACATAAATAAACTACTTTAATGTAGATTTTCTTTAGGGCTTTATTACGTGGTATCGGATCGGTGTATAAACTCCAGTACTTCCTGATAACGATACCAGCGTCGGTATCGGAACATCTCTAGGTCAAAGTAGATGTTTTGGGTGGGAATGTTGTACTTATGGTTCCAGGGAGGTCCAGTGAAGGGACACAGATGCAAGTATGAATGAAAGACAGCGAAAGTCTCTCTCTCTCTTCTAGCTGATCACTGATGTGAATAGTAAGTATTTGAATCTTAAGAGAAATCTTAAAGGTTCAACATTGAGAGCCAAAGTGAAAGCTGAGCTTCCAGGTTCTGTTCCAGAAGGCAAAAACCTTCCTTCAAAATATCATTGACACTTGTACTAACACAAATTGCTAAGACTCTATAACATAGCCCTATAACATAACCATAGGTGTTATCTATAAAGAGTTTAACAGTCGAAAAGCAACAAAAAAGAAAGTATGATGTGCAGAATCAACACATTCTCACACCCAACTCGTAAAATAAGGACGTTCGGTCAGGAGCCTTTTTCGTTCTTATTGACGTTAAAAGTCTCCTTTAGCGTCTCATGTAAACGTGCTGTGCTTGGTCGCCACTATTGCAAGGGGAAAGGATGCCTCAAAAGCCGGGAACCGGCCGCGGGTGAAGTGCGACAATAACGGAATCGAGGAGGTTGGGTTTAGGAGAAAAACAACGGGGAAAGGACGCCTCAAAAGCCGGGAAACACACGCCGTAGATGGGGAAACAAAACACGGCGATTGGGTTTAGTAGAAAAACAACAGGGAAAGGACGCCTCAAAAGCCGGGAAACACACGCCGTAGATGGGGAAACAAAACGCGGAGATTGGGTTTAGTAGAAAAACAACAGGGAAAGGTGTTGTGTTGTGTGAAGATAACAGTACCGGTGCGGGACAAGAAGACAACGCCCCAGAGCGAGGGGGGTATAAAAGTTTAGGGAAAGGATAGAACGGGGCTCACAAAGTCTGACAGTCTAGAGATACGTGGACCGGCTCTGACTTTTTGTCTGTTGCTAGGGAAACTTAGTCTCTGCGTGCTTTGTGATATTGAAACTGATGCCTGACTGATTAAACAAATGTATTTTACTTTATCTTATCGTCTTATTTGGCTCTTGCTTAGGATCAATGTAATACCAATTTAAGGAATGTGGGGGATCTATAGTCCCGCACATAGTAAAAAACATTGGGCCTCATTCACCAATATCTTCCTAAGTTTTCTCTTAAATAAAAGAAAAGTCTACGCCGGATTCATGACGTGTTCTTAAACAGCAGATTTGCTCGCCCCTGTGTTCTACCTACCTCTCACTACCACAAAACAATGCCTGGCTTTTAAAAAAAGTTCCTATCCTAACCAGCATAAAACGGAAATGTGTTGTTAGAATCGGAATGCGGTTGGTTTTATTCATGGATGGGGTTTATTTTGATTAACCATGCAAGTAAGCAAATAAAGTGTGTGAAGCAGCGGACATGGGGAGATGTGAAGAGGTCCAGCCAAATAAATAAGATATGAACGCGTCTTACGCAGCCTGGCAGAGGAGTAAACGATGGAGAGAAATAGATATAGCAACTTTGATTTAAAAACGGGAATAATAAAAACAAACGTTTTCATTTTCACTTTTACCGGAGGTTGTATTACCGAGGGTCAGCGGTGCTGTGCCCGGGCTCTGCAGCACCGGAGCCAGCTTGGATCAGCGGTGCTCCATATATACAGTATCTACGGCAACCAAACTTCACTGGTGAGACAAACATGTGACGGTCAGGAAGACGTTTTGGCAGGGGGAAACTGATCAGAAAATGTAACGGAACATTGTAGAAATGTAGTGGAGTAGAAAGTATAGATAATTGCTGCAAAATGTAACAAAGTAAAAGTCAAAAGTAGGCTATGCACTATTTAGTCTACTTAAGTAAAGTACAGATACGTGAAAAATTTACTTAAGTACAGTTAGGACGAATTTGTACTTTGTTACATTCTGCATTTTGGCCCTATAAATAGCGATCAATCACCAAATAACGCAGGATTTAATCAGTTTAATTGCTGATGTAAATTGCAGTGTTAGTGTTTTTTTTTGCATACTATGATATTTTTTTCAACAAATGATCAGAAATACATTACAGTACAATACTATCATTGTAAACGACTGTAGAATTAAATAAAATGCAGTAAGCAATCATTTGGAGCAAATTGTCATCACTCAAATGTGCGTAAGAGTGCTTTTCTTCGACCTCAGGTCGAGGTGGTGGGCTGGCCACTTTCTTCAAAGAGGTGTACAGATGCAGATTATTACCTGCATTCTGTTATAACAGTTTCGAACTTCAGCTGTTTGTGGCTGATCTGGACTCTCCTGTGTTGTGTGCAGTTATTTATCGCCCACCAAAACTCAACAAGGATTTTATATGTGAGTTTTCTGAGTTTTTAGCTCATGTTGTTCCTAAATACGATAAGCTCCTGGTTTGTGGGGACTTCAATATCCATGTGTGTTGTCCCTCAAACCCACTTGCTCATGATTTTAAAACTCTTTTAAACTCATTTGGTCTTAATCAATGTGTGGAAGGGCCGACACATCATCTTGGCCACACCCTGGATCTCATCTCATATGGGCTTTCTGTTTCACTCAGTGAAATAACAGAAACTGGTATTTCAGATTACTTCTCCATCAGGTTTGAGATTAGTGTTCCACCACCTGCTAGTAGGCCTATATCCTCAGCTTCTAGGCGCCGCTGCATCACCTCCTCTTCAGCTGGAGAGTTTGCTTCTGCTTTTGTGGGCTCAGAGTTTTATGCAGAGAATGGTCTGGTATCTCAGATAACATTCTCTCTGTGTTTCACTCCACATGCACTGAAATCTTAGACTCTATTGCCCCTGCTCGGACTAAAACTATTAAACCTAAGGCGGACTCTTGGCTAAATGACACCACAATGGCCCTTAGGCAACACTGCAGAAAAGCTGAACGTAGGTGGAAGAAGGACAATTTGCATGTATCTCTGGGTTCATTAAGGGACAGTCTAGCAGCATACCAGAAGGCTGTGAAGATGGCGAAGATGCAGCATCTCTCATCCGTCATAGCTAACAGTTGCCATGAACCCAGAGTGTTATTTAATGTGATAAACTCTGTTGTAAATCCATGCACCTCTGCTCCGACAGATGTTTCAAACAGTACGTGTGAGAAATGTCTCTGTTATTTTACTGACAAAGTTGCATCTGTCAGGCAAAACGCCAGTGCTAACTTCAATGTATCTAGGCCTGCTGCTCCTGTGCACTCTGCTGTGTTTGGGGAATTTAAGCCAGTTTCTCTGACATTGCTAACCGAGGTAGTGCAACACATGAAACCGACCAACTGTCCTTTAGACATTGTTCCTGCCAGGATAGTGAAGGAGGTTTTTAACAGCACCATTGGGTTAAGTCTTCTTACTTTTTTTAATTCCAGTCTTACTTTAGGTTCTGTCCCAGCTGCCTTTAAACATGCTGTGGTCAGGCCCCTACTTAAGAAGCCTAATCTTGACCCTACAGTGTGGTCCAATTTCAGACCAGTCTCTCATCTGTCTTTTCTGTCAAAGGTTTTGGAAAAAGTTGTTTTTATACAGTTACAAGCCTTTTTGCAACAGAACTTTGTTTTTGAAAAATTTCAATCTGGTTTCAGATCACGTCATAGCACTGAGTCTGCACTACTTAAAGTGCACAATGATATCGCCTTATCTGTAGATGCTGGAAATCCTGCTGTTTTGGTGCTTTTGGACCTCACGGCGGCATTTGATACAGTGGATCATGCAGTCCTCCTCTCTCGCCTTGAGCCTGGTGTAGGCATCCGAGGCTCTGTACTTACATGGTTTAGATCCTATTTGGCAAATAGAAGCTTCTCTGTCATGATTGTTGACTTATCCTCGTCAACTGCTCCTCTCTCCTGTGGGGTACCCCAGGGTTCTATTCTTAGCCCCATCCTGTTTTCCTTATATATGTTGCCTTTAGGGGCTATTATAAGAAAACACAACCTGTCTTTTCATTGTTATGCAGATGATTTACAAATTTATTTGCCTATGAAACCGAATGACAGTGTTGCACTAGACTCCCTGCTTAGCTGTATTAATGATATTAAGTTGTGACTTTCACAAAACTTTCTTCATTTGAATGAAGCTAAAACTGAGTGTATCATCTTCAGTACTTCAGATATGCCAGACGGTCCAGCTTTGAGTTTGGGAGCCCTGGCTTCATACGTTAAGCCTGCTGTCAAAACTTTGGGGGTTACTTTTGATTGCAACATGAAATTTGATAATCAAATCAGCAATGTTAGAATTAGTTTTTTCCAGCTTCGTCTCCTGGCTAAAGTTATGCCCTTCCTTAACAGGCATGATCTAGAAAAGGCGATTCATGCCTTTATTAGTTCAAGGTTGGATTACTGTAATGCTCTTTATGTTGGTCTGAATCAGACCACCATCTCACGACTCCAACTTGTACAGAATGCTGCTGCTCACTTTTTAACAAATACGTCTAGACGCGCACACATCACTCCTGTTCTCTATACCCTACATTGGCTCCCTGTGCGTTTTAGAATCGATTTCAAGATTTTATTGTTTTTAAGGCCTTAAACGGCCTGGCCCCGGAGTATTTGTCCGATATCTTAACACTGTGTGAGCACAACCGGTCCTTGCGGTCCTCAAATCAGCTGGTTTTAGAAGTCCCAAGGTCAAAGTATAAACGGTGGGGTGATCAGGCTTTTGCAGTTGCTGCCCCGAGACTCTGGAACAAGTTACCCCCTGAAATTCGGACGACTACAGATGTAGCACTTTTTAGGTCTAGACTTAAAACTTATCTGTTTAGAAAGGCTTTTAATACATAGTAGTGGTGTGACTATTTCCCTCTCCTATTTTCTATGTAACCTTTTCTGATTTTATTGTTTCTATATGTCATTCTTTTTCATATGATATGTTATATGATGTGTGTTTTAGTCTTGGTTTCTGATGTGAAGCACTTTGGATACCTGTTGGTGACTCTAAAGTGCTATATAAATAAATGTTGATTGTTGATTGATTTTCAGTGTTCGTAGATTTTGTTCTTAGCTAAGAACAAATCCAAGTTAAGAAAACATTAGTGAATGCCAGAATCTTTGTAAAAAGTTCGTAAGAAGGGTTTAAGAACACATTTCTTCATAAGAACGGTTGGTGAATGAGGCCCAATGTCGTTAACTGAAATAAAAATAAAAAATGAGGCATTACAAAAAAAAAACGATAACTAATTAAAACTGTAATGTCTGTTTGCAAAACTAACTAAAATTATCGAGTAAATGTCCTTAGTTTTCGTCTTTCATCAATGTCTTTCACAGAGCATATAACGTTATATCTTTCAGAGTTGACATTTCCGACCATAGACCTGTTTTATACAGCCTATGCCATAGATATACATAGTTTCCACTGGGAACCCAGAAATTCCGACATTCCATGTCAAATTGAACACAACATAGTCCATGCCCCTTGCCTGGCTTCATGGCGGCAAGGGCAGAGTCCTATTTGATTATGAATGTGTCAGATAAAGTCAAGTGTCTTGCAGTGGCAGTTGGTAAAATATGTAGACAATTTTTTACAGGGAAAAATCTCACGAATTTGAAAGTACATTTGAGAAGCGTGCACAAGGAGGCTTACCTAGCTTACCTTAACAAGGTAAAGGAGAAAGCAAAGCCCACTTTCCCCGAAACAGAAGCAGGCAGCATGACAGAGACAACCGTAGGACAGAGAACAATACAGGCGTGCTTTCACCGGCGACCCGATAGCTGCTGGTTAGTAAATACGGAGCAACACCACAAGCGGGAGAAAACGTTGTGTATTAATACTGGGACGTCTACACAATTGTGGGAGTCGACTGACTTCAAAAAGTTTACGCCACTTTACTCAAACCAAAGTTCAAAACACCTGTTCATGTCTGTCTTCTTTAGTCCGTTGGCTATTTAGGTTTTTTCCTGGCACACTTACTGCGGCGTCTTGTGTAGACTGTTTACATATTTGTGCTCATCATATGTACATTTTATGATACTTATGGGTGTTATTATTGAATACATTGTGAAGAGCCTAAATATTTCTAAAATCGTATGATGTTTTTGTTATTATTACACAATACTTTTTCTGACCTTTTTGAATCTTGCCCCTGACAAATAACCCATATTACAAAAAACAGACTAAAGCTAATAAAAACTAAACTAAAACTAAGCATTTTCAAAAAATAAAAACTAAACTAAACTAGCAAACCCGCTTTAAAAAAGAAATTAAAACTAAACTGATTATGAAAACAAAAAGTCAAAACGAAATAGAAATAAAAACTAATATATATATAACTATAATAACCTTGCTTAGAATACACATAGTAAAACCAAGGGGCACATCTAACTTGGGGGGGAATGATCATGGAAGTGTGAATGATAGCACCGCCTGGAAGTTGAGGATTTGAGAGTTGTGTGTTCAAGGCCTGATAGAGTGAGATCATGCATGAACTTCTCAGCTCATAGGGATAAGGGTGGATGGGAAGTTGCACTGGAGAGTTTTTTTTAAATATTGTTCATACTCATGTGCGATTTTAGACCCTTTTTTTTATTTTAAATTTAATCTCAGCCCCCCAAAAAAAAAGTTAGTGCTTCAATTGAGAGTTTCCAAACTTGTATGTTAGTAACAAAGGACAAAAAAATTACAGGTTCAAAGGGCTTGATTGCCTTTTAATGTCCTGTGTGTCTGTCGCCGATGCTATGCACCTCTAACCCCGTCAAGGAAAGGGTTAACAGAAACGTAGTTTTGGCCAATCGGAGGAGGTTGTGCCAGACTCCCGCCTTTGGCTGAGTCCCTATCTCAGAGGTGTCAAACTCCGTTTCCCAGAGGGCCACACTGGAAAATGAGAATCACATCCAGGGCCAGACATGTAGATTTTTGACATGCTTTTATTTAAGCTTCGTCCTGCTACGCCCTGCACTGCTAAATATTTTGACTGTATTATTTCATGTCTCATATACTGTAATCTTCTCACTTAAATAAAGCCCCAAAAAAGTTTGGCAAAAAAGTTCCTCAGCCAGTGACAAATACGTTGAAAAAAGCGCCAAAAAAGTTGAAAAAAGCATCCAAGTTGTCTGAAAAAGTGACAAAAACACCAGAAAGCGCAAAAAAATTCCATCAAAGTGGCAGAACATTGAGTAAAGCGTCAAAAACGTTAAAACAAAGTGCCTAAAGCATTGGTTCCCAACCTGGGGTCCGGGCACCCCCAGGGGGGCGGCAAAGATCACAGGGGGGGCGCAAGTCTTTACCTGGTTTGAGGTAAAAAAATAATATTTGCACATGTTAAACAAATTATGATAATACACTAGAATATATAATGTATACAAAAGTCTGTATGAAAACTATATATTTTGTTGTATCCTCGTCTTTCATGCCGTCACGGCATCACTATTTTATGAATGAAACATGGCGGAGAAACATAACAGTGCTGAAAACTGCTCTGTATCAAAAAAGAAAGTAAGGCTCTATCTCGAGAGTTACCTCAACTTTGGTTTCGGGGGGGGGCTCAGCTTTTCTTAGACATGAATAGGGGGGTGCGCCAAGGAAAAAAGGTTGGGAACCACTGGCCTAAAGCATTGAAAGAAAATGCATAAACCGCCGGAAAAAGCAACAAAAATGTAAAAAAACAAAACAAACTAGGTGGGCCTAAATTTATTGTGAACATTGAAATGCGGGCCGGATCAAAACCTGCGAGGGGCTGGATTTGGCCCCCGGGCCTTGAGTTTGACACGTGCCCTCTCTGATCTGTCAGAGGGAGAGCAGGCGTGCGGTTGTGAAGTTTAGCGTTGGTAGTGCCCAGAGAAGAAGTTGGTCATTTCATGGCGCAGATTAGAACCTGCAGGAGGGGAGGAGTTACTGTAGCAAAGAAGCTAGCTCTGTGTTAGCCTGTCCTGCTACGTCCCTGGTGTTCTCTCTGCCTGCACCTTCAGGCCTCTACTTGTCTCACCTCTCTGTTGTTTCACCGAGAGTGAGACGGGGACAGATATCTGACTCAGCTTTTGCTTATTTCATTAGTTGTTCATAACTCTGTCTCTCTCTGTCCTGTGAATGAGGACGATGATGTGATTGAATTACCCCCTCCTCCTCTCGTTCCCTCTCTTTTCCCTGGTCTTGCGTAACCGTGCAGCGGTCGCGTTTCGACGTATCCTCCATCTCCTCTTCCCCAGGCGGGATGGTCACTGTGGGAAACAGCGGCCCAGAAAACTGACCTTCATTTCAGTATTCTAGAAAGACATCCTGCACTGTATGTGGAGCTTGACGCCCCGAAGGAGAGCGTCATCAGACCTGTTTGACCTTTATTGAAGTAGGATAAAGCTTCGGGACCTGCTTCAGAGAAAGGCTCACACTCTTAAACGACAGGAGCCACAATCAGTTTATTTCATTATTTATTGATGGGGGTGTTTTGGCTTTCTGCCGTTCTCAATGTCATTCACCACTGAGGGACACACAGGTGTTTAAATACAGGAATTCACAGGATGGCAATAAAAACAGCCCTGTCTGACAAATATAGCCTACAAGAATGTCAATGAAATGCTTTTTAGTTATCAATAATACATAACATAACAACATTCACTTTGTGGACTTTTTTTTTCTTGCTCCTATACAAGAACAAACCTGGCTTTGATAGACCTTATTCTCTATACATACTTACTGAAAGAAAGAAAACATATAAAGTTCATAACAGGAATTACAGCCTGAATTTACCATTCATGCCAGCATAATGACGGAGTACCCAAGATGCTTATTCTGTAGACCAGGTGTATTCAATCAAATTCAAAGAGTTCAAGATACTAAAATGTCTTTCCAGCTAAGGCTCAAACTTCATAAGGTCTAATATTTCGTCATATAGCCTATGTCGATGTCTATCGAAGAGAATCATCAACGTACATTTGAAAAAATTTCAAATTTCAAAACTATTTCAAAAATAATATATATTTCAATTTAAAAAGTAGGATACTTTTAAGATACGACACATTGAACTCGTATGACACTTGCATGAATTGCAAATAGCTATCTCGCATGGAATACAAATAGCTCTCTTTACCATAAATCAAAGTTGTCCCTACTTTTCAAGTAAAAGAAAAGAAAGACAAAATACCTTTTCTTTTTTATTAACAAAAGAAAGTGTACTTCAGAGAAATGAGCCTGTTACTGCCCTGCCAGGAGTTTGAATTATAGCTTGAACAGAATTAGTGCCATTCCCGTGTGTATGCTTAGAGAATGTAGTACAAGAAATACAATTTGACTACAAAAAAAAAAATACATTGCAAATGAGCTGCTCATTGTGCCCCAGAGTCCCTATAAATAGGTAAAGTGAGCAATAAAATAGCAAGAAATGACTAACATTGCAAAGTGTGTTTCAAGTTTCAGTTGGATTTTTTCGTTTTTGATATTTTTGGTTAACAACATTCAAAATAAATCCAATTCTTTATTGGACCCCTCAGGTGAGTTTTAGCCAACACTAATGTCTTGCGCCTTTAAAAACAATATGAGCTGCATTCCACTCACTGTGCCAATTCAAAACTTGCCAAAGGATGTTTTTTTCCCCCACCGGACAACAGAACTAAATTCTGCTTTCTACCACTCCCTGCTCTCTCTCTGCACATCAGAACACCTCAAGCGTGTCTAGATGAGTTCTGCATATTATCAAAAAATATATCTCTCGGAGAGATATATTTTATACTGAAGAACCTTTACGGTAATTCACAGGAGAGCTATCTCCTGTGAATTACCGCACGGTTCTTCAGTATTTTCTTCCCGCAGGCATCACTACCAGAGAAAAACTTTAATACCGAGCTGAAGTGCTCTCGGTCTGCTTTCCGCAGCCCAGTGCGCTCCGGCAGCCAGCAATAAGCCAAAATCAATCGCCAAACAAACACATCTATGGTGCTTTCAAAGATAGATTACGTCACTGCAATTGTGTTGCCAGGATACAGCTTACGTTCATGCTTATTCCTGCCAGCTATTGATCCTGATAAACACGGAAACCGCTTACACCAATCTAATTTTATTTCATGGTACAAATTATTCAGCTGAATGAACTACTCTCTCATGCCAGGTGGGGATAGTTAACAAAAAAAATAAATCATGAATGATACCCGTCAGAGCGTTTTCCACTGCTTCATTTGACCCAAGCTCTATGACATGTGGAAAATCCATGAATGAGCTGGACATGTAACTGGATATTTGTCTTTTCAGAAAATACAATGGCAGCAGCGTTGGCCCGCACCTCACCTGCATCTCCAGCAAAGATACTTGAGACTTGAGCTTTCAATAAAGACCAGATATCATTCAAACAGAGTTGTTGTTCACAAATAGCCATATTACTATGTCTCTGAATGTGGTATCACCGTACCACCTGCCCTGAACATCAACCCTAACACACACTGGAACAATTATGTTACAAAATACAACTAACTCAGGCACATTTGCACATGTATCCTTGCATGTTTATTAGGGCTGCAAAATATCTAATTGCGATTATTTTGACTGATATTGCGATTGCGATATAATTCACGATAGTGTAGGGAATGCAGCATAAATCGTTGTTTGCATTTTCATTGAAAAATAATACAATTTTAAAAATTCCAAAGATTATAGTGTGATTCATTCGAGGATCTGTACCAAAAAATCAATTAATCAGTAGGCTATGATTTGTAGGCCGGAACTTCTCTGCAACACCACGACGTACAAAATTCAGAATTTCAGAGTTTGACACATATTTTGCCTTTAACAAATGTGGCGCCACCCCCTTGCGATTTGGATATTGCACTAGTCCATATTGCGATTTTGTTAAAATTGTGATTAATTGTGCAGCCCTTATGTTTATCTCTTTTGGGTCACAAATTATCTCCTAATCGCACATTCAACTAACGTATTAATGCAATCAATGCATTCTTATGAACGGGTCGGTATGATATTGTACGAAAATGTATGCACACCAAAACGTAAGATATGCTACAAAATTAGGAGACCGCCGGCTGGTCACGTGACGCCAGGTGGTCAACTGGCTGGCTGCAAGGGGGTTAGCGAGCCTCCACAAAGCGTAGCTACTACGGAGCCATTTTGATGCTAATAAGCCATCACCCGCCGTTAGCTTCCCATTGACCGCCATTCATTTTGGCGCCACTTTTACAGCGAATAACTTTACATCTGAAGCATTTAAAGACTAATTGTCCATTGTTTATTTCTAAAGAAACAACAATGTATAAAAGGCTCCATTACCTTGTATCTAACGTTATGGCTCCGTAGCAGGCATTTTTGTAAAAATAGGCTAACGATTGTGTCACATAGTAGATGAATTACCATATAGTACAGGAGAAGCTCGCAGGCAGTTTTGACTTACATTAGCTGTTTTAGTTTAATTACTAATGTAAACTAGCACTTTAGTTGGCAATAATTAGCCTGCGCCTATGTTATCTCCTTACATATACTTTCTCAAGTATATGTTCTTTCTCAAATTGAACCATGGCACGATTATTGTTAGTAGTGTAGTCAAAAAATTATATTTTTAATCTCTTTTGGTTCTCACTTTGAACTTTCAGTTTGAATTATGAATAAATATATACTCCATAGTCTCGAACAAGCCTATTAATACACCCGATGCCTACATATACATGACATCATGATAAAAGACTGAGGCCTTGGAAGTAGGTAGTAAGCTTGTTAGCCAGACATGCTAACGTTTGCAGTCTACGTTCGAGCAGATAAACACACTTACAATACTTTCAATTTGTTGCACAATAACTTGCAAATATATTCAAAAATGCATGTTAATAATAACTTGATCTCCATATATACACAATACATTTGTAAGGGTATAAAATGCTACATTTCTAAGGCAGTTACAATAATTTGAATACGTGGAAACTAAGATAAAGTAATGTGGAATTATGTCGCGTAATGTCTAAGTAACGTGTGTTTGGAATTTTGAACAAAGGGTGATTTAGTAATGACAATGTGGATTTGAAAATTCACTGACAAGGAGGAATCCAGGTTTCCCTCAACCCCTGCCCACCGTGTGACAGTTAATCCTGCAGCAGATAATATCACCTGTGTGCAGATAGAGGGATTATGAGGGACTTTCTTTTTTGTAATCCCAGTGAAAATCATCCCTGGAGGCCGTTTCACCAACTTGTTCTAAATATGGAAGCACTTCCTGCAGCGAGTCGTGACAGCGTGAAACACGATACTGCTATAAAACATAGATCCCAGTCGTAACGTTTAAACCAATTAGCGGTGAATGCATAATGGCCACTGGAATAAGCCACAATCTGTCGTGAGCTCGATTTCACAGACTTTAGCACTCCGGCCAGACTGCGACGGCTAGTTTTAATGCACCTAGCAACTCTCACTAATGCTTTGACTGCACACGGTAATGCCTCCACTTAATCTCCTTTGGCTGTGAGGAGAGGATGTTCCCACCTGTAAGATCAACACAGGAGGACTTAACAAATGTGTAAGAGATGCCATGGAGCTGTGACTGAACTGATGATGACCTTCCTAAGCTCCTCAGCTACACAGATATAAAAGAAAATGTTCATAAACAGTTGAGGTGGATGAGATAACTCTGCTTCTAATAAACCATCTTGAAATATTTGACCTCAAGAAAGTAGAATTCTTGCAGATGAAAAAAACATATTGTGGATCTCCAAGTGACGTTTTACACTCAATATGCAGTGTGCTAAATAGAACTGTACATGTTCTTCAAGCCTCTTTCGCTCCTCAGGGGAGTTACATAATAAGAAGCCTGTGAAGTTTGAGTTTTTGCGTTTGTACCCAAGATGCAGCCAGCGACATAGATGGTTTGAAGGTTGTTTATAAAGAAAATCTAAAAGTCTCTGAAGAACTGGCTGGAGGCAGGTGGAGGCAGTTGATGGCTGGGTTGTGTAGCAGGTGAAGTTGGTAGGCTGACCAGAAGAATCACTTGAGCTGAGAGCTGCAGAACGCTGGAAAATTGGTAGTCTCGCATTGCCAGTCCGGCTAGTCCACACAGCATTCTTGGATGGGAGAAAAACGTGCTCTGGTTTAATAATGTATACTTAATTAATGCATACTTTATTAATCCTGCAAGGGGAAATTACAATGTAACTTTATTGGCATTTCTTTGAACCAATCACAATCGTCTTGGGCTGTGCTAAGCGCCGCACGGAGCCGCAAAATAGCCTTGGGAAGGAACTTTTTCTCATTCAAAAGTTGTCGTGCAAGAGGAGACTCACAGGATTGGACAGATCAGTCTAGCTAGCTTTCTGGATTTACCCTGCAGAGATCTGAGGAGCAGTTAACCATAGTCCTCAGAAATCAACCAGAGTTTAAAATGCCAACACAAAGAAAGTGGAAGGTAACGGACATCCAGCCGAAAATGAGGGACATCCGACGGAACTTCCGGCGGCACCGGGACAAGCCTGTTAATAAAACGCCGTCGAAATAGAGACTAGTACACTGGAGACTGTGGGCTGGCTTTGACTGCTGCAGTGACTGAAGAAGTATTGTGATCCTTTACGTAAGTAAAATTACTAATACCACACTGCAAAAATACTCAGTTACAAGTAAAAGTCTTGCATTGAAAATGTTACCTAAGTAAAAATATGTAAGTATCATCAGGAAAATGTACTTAAAAGTATTAAAAGTAAACATACCTCACACTTTAGAAACTGGAAACGATCCAAACAGATCTGTCAATAAACTAAGGGATTAATCGTCTGATCATTCAGCCAGTGTTGGCCTATATACTGCTGGGTAGTTTAATTTGAAATTAAATCTCTTATGTTATAAACTACACGTTTTGTGAGCAAAGATCCAAATTTGTAAAGTATCTAGTAACTAAACGTGTCAGATAACTGTAGTGGAGAAAAAAGTACAATATTTTTCTTTGAAATGTAGCAGAGTAGAAGTAGAAAGTGGCATTAACAGAAAAGACTCAAGTAAAAGTACCTTAAATTTGTACTTAAGTACATTACTTGAGTAACTTTGTTATTTTCGACCACTAGACTGGTGGCACACGGGAAACTGTGCACATGGAAAAAAAAAAAACTAGAAAAACTCAGGTAACTAGACAAACATATGAGCAAAGAGATGCTAAACACTAGCGACTGCAATGGACCTTTTTCACAGCAGACATTTTGACTAGTCACAGTAGGAAAAGCACAGCTGAAATTGATAACCTTAACGATGGCTCAATTCCATCAAGTGTCCCAGGAAGCTATTTCAGTGAGTCAGCATGCACAATACCAGGGCCTCTCCTAAGTGGATGCAGCCATCATTAATGGGTTTGAAGAAACCTGTGCTTTTCCTACTATGACATGTCAACATGTCTGCTGTGAAAAAAGGTGTATGGGACAATCTGGCACAGGCGTGGAGTCTTGAGCAGACTTTTATTGGTTTGAGTGATAATGAGATGAATTCCAGGTGTGCCTTGTTAGAGATACCCAACTACACCTACAGTACACTGCCAAGGAGAGAAACAGTAAGGGAAAGGTGGGGGGGGAGAAACCCGTTAAACACAAAAACCAAAACATCAAAAACAAACCCCACCATGACAAAGCCACTCTATACAAGCATGCTTTCCACGCCCACAGCAGTCTGTGCATCATAACTAGGGATGGGCGATACCACATTTTTAGGATTTGATACGATACCGATAGTTTTTCTTCCATTTTCATCGATATCGATACCGTTAATTTCTTATTGCCAATTTTTGTCAGTAAAAATATTATTACATTTAAGACAAATCACAAGACAAATACAGACCATTTATACAAAATGTATTATGGTCAATACATAATAAAATTAAAATTAAAATAAATAACAAATATGAATGAAATAAATTAAATATGAACAAAAACATACACATTTTCACTTTTCTTATTTCTCAAAAAAAGAAAAAAGACCAATCTTGGCAGAAAAAGCTAAAAGGAAAAAAAACAAACTAATACATCATAACAATGTTATGTTTCGAACCTCTTTGTAGAAGTAAACATTTAACACTTCACTGAAGCAAAAACAAGAGGTCATAAAGATCAGAATAAACTAGGATTTCCTCATCCTATAAACCTGCATAAGAAAGACGGTTGTTCCCTGAGAAAATGAACTTGGCTGTGTCGCACATTGACGCTCATTTGCTCGTCTCCTGTCATGGGCCAGCTCAATACGCCGCCAGGTACAGGGGTGTCACGGCACATAGTAATATAAGTAAGTAATCTAAAACAGCTGAAAGTGATGCATACACCCCCATTTATTATTTTTTAGTTTATATCGATATTTTTTTAAGGAAATCAATGCCAAATGAGTAGTGTGAGTATATCGATCTATCGATACCACAGGATCGATACGCCCATCCCTAATCATAACCCTTATCATGAATTTGACAGATGGTCCAAGGTCTTCTGGACCAAGGTGAAAAAATGCTGTTGACCTTTCCGCTAATGAAGCAGAGTCTTTGGTGCAGAGATGAAGAGTGTCATCTTATAGATGAAGGCGAGTGCCCATGCATAAAGCTGCAAATAGGATTCAAGAGTGTTAATTTGCGAGCGCATCTACCATCGCCCCGACCATTATGAAAGTTTCCAGCTATAATGAGGCCTTTCACTGAGAATGTCTTTCTGGCATTTTGGCTTTAAAAGCACTTTCCTCATTCTGTACATGACAACACTTGGCTCAGTTCTTTACTTTCCAATTTCTCCATTATTCATTTTAAATGTGGAGGACTCAATAGAAATGAGGAAATACTTTAACAGAGCTACTTCATCAGATGAAGTACAGGAGGGGGGTTGCAGTGGTGGATGGGTCAAACAACTGGACTTTCACTCAGGAGACCCAGTAACAGTCAACGGTCACTTTTGAAATTAACCGACTTTTACGGACCTTAGTTTGTGACACAGTTGTGTCTTCATTTCACATGACTTATTTTAAGTCAATCTCTGATGATATTCTAACCCCAACTAAGTATTTGTGTTAAACGGCTGCCATTACATTAAATACAGTCTCGCATTGCCAGACCTTCCTCCACAGCGCTGCGAAGGAGGGTCTGGCGAGTCCACACAACATTCTGGGATGGGAGAAAGACGTGCTCTGGTTTATTGACATTTCTTCAAACCAATCACAATCGTCTTGGGAGGCGCTGAGCTCCGCACGGAACAATGGCGCCTCTGCAAAATAGCCTCGGGAAGGAACTTGTTTTGGTGGAACGTGTACGTTCTAAGGTTGTTTTAGTCGTGCAACAGAAAACTCAGATTGGACAGATAGTCTAGCTAGCTGTCTGGATTTACCCTGCAGAGATCTGAGGTGGCCGGGTTAGCTCAGTGGGTAGAGCAGTTGCACATGTGTAGAGGTTTATTCATCGACGCAGAAGGTCCAGGGTTCACCTTTGAAAATTTCCTGCATGTCTTCCCCCTCTCTCTCCCCTTTCATATATAGCTGTCCTATCCATTAAAGGTGGAAATGCCAAAAAAATAATCTTTAAGAAGAGATCTGTGGAGCAGTTAACCATAGTCCTCATAAATCGACTAGAGTTAAACATGCCAACACAAAGAAAGCGGAAGGTAACGGATATCCGGCCAAAATGAAAGACATCCGGCGGAATTTGTTGCGGCACCTGAGCAATCCCGGAAGTGTAACATCGTGGATGTAGACGAAACAGAACCTTCACATGATTAAAACTGGCACTGCGGTCACGTGTTACGGTCACTTATTTAAAACTGTCACTATGCAGCAGTAAATGGAACAGTCATATATGTTGTTTTGGGAGTCATTGGAAATAGACCTTTTCTATCATTTAGGTGTGAAAAAGTGTTGTCAGAAATACATAATGAATGCCCACTACTGTACAACTGGATCTCGAACTGGTTGAACCTTACTTTATCCTTTAATCTGGAAAGTAAAACATGTACAGTAAATAATAAAGTACAGTACATTTACTCAAATACTTCACTTGCGTATTTTTGAGATTTTACATTTTATGTAATTCATGCAATAATTTCACCCCAATACATTTTAGAGCGAAATATTGCAGGCTACTTTTTATTCAATTTTTTCTGAAGCTGTATAAACTATATTCTTTTACTATCCATTATACATCTATAATTTATTATGAGTGTGTTGATACAGCTGTTGCTCACTAGCACCACCACTAGCATGAGAGGATTATTAGGCTTGGATGAATGCCCATGGGCTAGTAAGCATCTAGTGGAGAATACACCAAGGCTTTTCAGTGGTTACGTAACACACACACACACACACGCACACGCACACGCACACGCACACACACACACACAGGCTTTTCAATGCAATAAAATCCCACAAACCCATGTAATGAATACAAACTAGCCAGCGTGATCAATATAGATATCGTTCATTTTGACTGTAATGTTGGATGCTTTTCATATTGTCAAGGAGCAACCTTGAAAAACAAGCTCAGCCCGGTAATTGACCTCTCAGCAATTTAAGGATGCATAAAGTATCAATATCCAGGGAAGGGGAGGGGGAACCCGCCAAACACAAAAACCAAAACATCAAAAACAAACCCCACCATGACAAAGCCACTCTATACAAGCATGCTTTCCACCCCCACAGCAGTCTGTGCATCATAACCCTTATCATGAATTTGACAGATGGTCCAAGGTCTTCTGGACCAAGGTGAAAAAATGCTGTTGTCCTTTTCGCTAATGAAGCAGAGTCTTTGGAGCCGAGGTGACATCTTCAGCGACTGTGATGAAAGTTTCCAGCTATAACGAGACCTTTCGCTGAGAATGTCTTTGGCATTATGACATTGAAAGCACTCTCCTCATTCTGTAGATGACAACACTTGGCTCAGCTCTTTACTTTCCAATTTCTCCATTACGGTGAAGTCCTGCTGTGAAATCTCGCGAGGTGACTTGTTCCTGGTAGCCTGGGAAAACCCTGACAAACTTCCGGCAAATTAGAGATTTTCTCTGCAAGTCCGTCTGGCCAAGAGCCCATTCAAGCCCATTTCCAATGTTTCCAAATCGAAGCACCAATCACAGCCGTTGAGGCGGGCTTTACACGATGACGATAGCATTGATGCCGCGGTCGCTGCTACGTCACCCGGATCGTTGGTCTGATTGGTTGAAGGACTATCCTATTGCGCCCCGAGGCATTTGAGAGGCGTCCGTTGGTGACTCCCCTTTGGAAAGGAGCTGTGAATGAACCTTCCCCAGACCCACTCTCAGTTACAACTGAGAAGGGTCTGGTGTCAACCAGGCTATGTTGCTGGAAGACAGCGGTGGAAACGCGAGTGAGAGTTGGAAAGTTAGTTGTCTTCGAGTACAGAAAGCGTAGCTTTGTTTTATCTGAAAGATGTTCAATGTCATGGCTGATTCTGAATATTTTAAATGACTTCGAAAATGTGGACGGGGTCTTTTTATTTGATGGCAGCCGTATTTATTTGAGCCAGAGTGTACATGCGTGTGAACAGGCAGACTGGTACACTAAATCAATGGCTCGACAGCAAGGTTTAGATCTACTGCTTGCAGAGACCAGCGGCTCATCGCTACGCTCCTTCCGACCTCCTTGACTCATTTCAGGCAGGCAGAGAAAACAGGAAAATAAAAGTTAAATTAGTAATGCGGCCCGGGCCCAGTGGCACGAGGAGGGAAGGTTTTGTAATATTGATGAGCTGAGTGTAACGGGGATGACTCATCTGGAGCTAGAGATGAAGAAAAGCATCTACAGCACAAGTCATGACAACCCAGAATCTCCAAATCATAGCACACACAAAACAACATTTTCTAAATGTCTTTATGGGTTGCCGAGATCCTCACCCCTTTTTTTTTTTTGCATACTCTTTCCAAGTTGGAGTGAAATTTGAATTCTCCTCACTTTTTTTGTGTCAGGAAATATACAATGATACTACAGTGCATATTTTCCCATTTTTTAGAAGAGGATGAAACCAGTTTTGGACATATCTGTGGAGACAGCGTTGAGATTTAAACTTCCCATGGTAGAGGTTGATTGATATTTAAGAACTAATGCTGGTAGTATACGTGCACTACTGACTGGAGGACATCATATAGGCCTATCCATCTTTATCTTATAAACATTGATACCAGATGTTTTTCCCCTTTTTCAACAAGCAACCCTTTATTATCTTCCGTTATGTTAGCACGTTAGTCTGTCCTTTCACATCATTCAACATTTGGGAACATGATGTTAAAGTCACAGTGAAATGGACGTTAAGTTAGGTTTGTTTCAGGGCATTTTCACACCTTTAGTTCATTTGCTTTGGTCCGAATCAGTTGGTGAGTTAGTAAATTTGGAACGATTTGCCCTTGGTCGGTTTGGTTTGGTTTCACACCTGGAAAAATCCAAGCGTACCAAAATGCGTCAATACAAATACAGGCAAGAACGTCCAGCCGTCTTATTGGTCGGATATGTCTGGGGGCGGGAGCAACAAAAGTAGTTTCACAAGAGACGTTACTACGTCTGCTCTGGTCACCGAGACTTCGCTCTGCTCTGCCAGCTCTCCAATTTTAGCGGCAGCTGGTTTGACCGAGGAGATACAAGTGACTTGACCGTAGTCTGTTTCTGTGATAGAAACACTGCAAATTGCTACAGTTTGCTGCTCTGCTGCATCACAGATTGCCAAACACATCTGACTACAGGAGACACTAGCTCAGACTTGCGGAGTATGTATAGTTGGTGCGGTTCGAGTATGGATCATGTTCTCACTACAAACCGCTCCAGAGTTCAATTGGAAGCGTACCGAGACAACCTCTTCAAGCAGGTCTCTGTACACTTGTTTGGTCCGCTTTTGGTGCGCACCAGAGTTAGACTGCCGCCCGTCCAAACGAACCGCACCAGTGGGGCAAACAAACTCTAGTTTGATTCAACCGAACTAAAGTCTGTCAGTGTGCAGTTAAAATGAATAGGCTATGCGTTTAGTTATGAGAAGGACTTAAATCAAATCCTACATATATGATTGGATTCTTTTTCATTTTACTGAGACTTTAAGTTTGTACTCCACTCAGAAAGAAGAACTAGCAAGCTGCAATAGGCTAACTAGCTTCCGAGAGCCTTTTGCTCTCACAGACATGGCCAATCCTAGCGCTTGAATGTTACGCCGGCCAGGTTGGATTCATAATAACGCCTAGCTTCCACTCTGAAAGAAGAAAGCTAGTCACCCTAAGGGCTCCCGCACACTGGCTCCTGCCATGCTCAAGCCACGCGGCTTGAGCGTGGCGTTTCTGTTGCGTGTCAGTTGCGTGGCGGATGCGTGGCGTTTTCTGTTTTTGCACACCAGAAATGTGTCTGACGCGGCGCTGCTGCGGCTAGCCTTGTCTGTACACATGTATGTTTCCCATAAACATAAACATATACTGATTTGATTACAGCAAAGACGTCGGCAGTATTAATGGCAAAATATGCTACAGAATATTTCGTTTTGTATTGACAGGTGCAATATTTGAAAATCGAATATTTTTTTAAATTACATTTATATCTGCATTTATGTCAAAACCTATAGACTTTCAAACATCAAAATGTCATTTATTAAATGTATTTGTGTCAAAATGACATATAAACATCTTTTTGTATTCTATTTTGCCTGGAAACGCTTCTAACATGCTTGCGTGTCGAATAAAAAATATGCATTGTGCAGGAGCCATAACTTGCTAACGTTAGCAGTGATTACATTGCTTTTCCACACCTGCTGAGTCACTGGCAGCTCCTACAAACTTTTTATCCCCACATTATTATACAAATATGCTAGCTAGCATTAGCTGTCCAGTTGTAGTGATGTGAAATGACCAGACTGTCAAAACTGACAGAGGCAGGCATTCCTGTAACCTCCATATGTCACACCTTGATTCCAATCCCGACACAGAGTAATGTAGGGAAATCTGACATAAGGCAAAGCGTAGGCTAACATCCATACATTTTAACAATTGGTCACACACCACACACAGCGCATTCTAGTGAACAAAGCTCGCCAAAAGTGAAAATATTATTTTGGGAGCTGATTTTTTTTTTTTTTTTGAATCTCACACTTCAGATTATCAAAAAAGCTGACATGGTCATACACATTCAATACTGCGCAGGTTTAAACAACACATATTCCTAAACAGCAAGGTGATTTTTCATGACACTTAGAAGAAAACACAAATTTGCTGAAACCTTCTGGCAATAGTCTATCCTCTTAATGGGAAAACTGGTGACTTTAAAATCAATATATTAAAATGCGTTGTCCGGCAGCTGCAGTCCCAGTTCAACAGAAAAATTACCAATATCTTAACCTCCACTGATGACGATGAAGCATGTTTGGAGCACAATCTCAAGCAGTGTTTTGTGGATGTCAGAAATGAACACTTGGAGTACTACATGACTCAAATCGTAAATGCATCATACATACTGTATGATTGAGCTAAAATTGCTGACTGGTTTTGAGACGTTTTTTTTCTTTTCTTTCCCCAAAGCAATTGAAAAAATAACCAAAGCACACCTGTAATGTCGCAAAGAATTCCTCATTGCATGAAAACTGAATGCGCTCAACTATGGCACGTAGGCATGGTTAAGGTTGAACCAAGAAATCAGTGATTGAATGGTTACAACGGACGTATTTGGGTTGATATTTAACTGTTCGGCTTTTTATGTTTGGCTAATCTGGAAGTTTAGCGCCCCGAGGCAGCATTGATTACTTTGGTGAGGTTTTCCTACTATTTGTCATATAATTACAGGAAAATCAGAAGATGTATCACTCTTTGGACCTGTGGTACTTATTGATTTTGTGTGTGTGCTTGTGTGTGTGTGTGTGTGTGTGTGTGTGTGTGTGTGTGTGTGTGTGTGTGTGTGCGATGGATCCTGAACTATTGGATTCTCACCTCATTTGCTTGCTATAGCACGGTTACTACACCCCCTCCAGGGAATCAGTGCACCATGGAAGCCAACAGGAAGTGACAGAAGACAAATGTATGTTGACAAATTTGACATCTGATGCTAATCATTCCAACAATTCAGATTTTATGGTTTGGAGTTTTCTTCCTTGAGCTGTTTCATTACTTTGCAGGTTATTGTACTTTGAGCATCTAATAAATCATCCCAATACATTATTATGTATAGAAATCAAATGGGTGCCTTTGTATATTTGATATAAACCCCTTCACACAGAGAGGATAATGGTCAATTTGGCCTAGGCTGTACACAAAAAGATGAAAACCATAACCCCAAGTAAATTAAAGAGCAACTTGCAGTCTGATTTTTTTAAACTCAATTTATACTAACGCAATGCTTCTAAAAACACTCATTTTTTGAACATCAAATGTGTCATTTTACATGGGCTTAGGGAGTTGTTGTCCCTGACTTGGCTTCGCTACAACATAGGGGTCGTAGCTGGTAGTGGGTTTGAACAACTGTAGTTTAGTCAATCTGGCTTATTTTCCCCAGTAGTTTCACATTACATTTCCCCATTTGTCATCATGCTGAATGATTGTGTTCGTGCAGGCTATACACAAACTCCAGCCAGGGTGTGAAGTCCGTAGTTTACGAGATACGAACCGGAAGAGTTTTGTGCAGGCGAAGAGACGGAACCAACACTGCTGCATCTGTAACGAAAACGTGGCTGTGTAACGTGTAATATTATGGCACTCCTTTTGGGACAGGAAGTTTATTTTTCTGGTGATATGTCGGTATCAGAATGGCTGATAGCTGGTGCAGCTCCGTGTACACACTGACTCTCTCTCTCACACACACACACACACACACACACACACACACTTCTTAGATAAGCCTGTCTCAGGACACCATATATTGTATGTTTTTATTACTGTTCCCCCTGCCTTTCTCTATCTTAATTCATGCTTTAACCGACTCAATAAAACAATACCATATCGGCAGCAAACACATCCAGCAATGTTGGCTCAGAGCAAGGATGATAAAATACTAGGCAAGGCAATATAATGTAGCTATCAGCTAAAGGGCTAAAGAACTTTCTAGGTTTGATAAACGCTTCCTATGATGCATACTAGAAGAATTCACTGTCGCCTTGTTTCGAATGCGTTCAGTAGCATAATCCGCCTGGAGCTGTGACGCACAGAGTCAAGTAGGGTCACCCAGCTGTTTCTTACAATAGCAACTAATTAGCACTGTTGGACAGTTGATCACACATCAGACTCCTGTAATGTGATGTCAGTGTGTGTGTGTGTGTGTGTGTGTGTGTGCGTGCGTGTGCGTGCTGGATGAAAGGATTGCTCAGTGTTGTTGTGTCAGCGTGTATTTGTGCGTGCTTACACGACGAGCACACATCCCTTGATGAGTTTTACTTATTTAGAAAAGTGTGTGTGCGTGTGTGTGTGTGTGTTGTTGGCTGGATGCGGTTGTCTGGGCAACATTTGGACTCACCCAAAAGTGCAGCCTAAATATTGCATGAGCTAACAACGGCAACAAGCCCAGAGAGTTTTAATAATTACTCACACTTTTTTTCTGCTGGATGAAATGAAAATGTGGGTAAATGTGTGTGCAGTCTTGTACCTTTTATTTTTAGAATGATCAAATGTTTGCACAATGATGATGCAGAGTTAAGGTACGTCGTCAGGCGGAGCTGAAGCGTGAGCATTTCTTTAGTCTTTAGGCATTTGTGAATGATAGCTACACAGTTTCATAATTTGTTAATTGCAGTATAGGACATTGTTATATTCAGAGAATACATTGAACAGGACTTAGCTGAAATCATTTGAATAACAGGATCCATGTTTAGTGATTTTATGTTTTTTGGTGTCGTATTTGGGATATTGTTGGATCAAATGTTTTCATTTGATCATGTAATGTTATTTTATATACACATGCTGAGGCAGACTGACTATTGATGTTGGGTTATTACTCAACTTGAATTTATTTGGGTGAATATCTCTTTCATTGACATTGCACTAGTGCTAAGGAAGACATTTGATCAACCGTGCACACACTTTCTGTCTTCATTTCATGCAAAGTGAGCAGGAACTTATGGAAATGAGTTTAAAATTCAAGTTCCAGACTACAAGATTGTATTTGAAAACCAATGCGCTGTATATATGGAGGTGCCAAAGGTCACTGGAATTGTTTAAGATTGAAACAGAAAATGCTTTTATGCTTTTCTATCAGTTGAATGTATCTTAGGTATTTTTAAGAACTGGACATTGAAAACTTTCAAAAGGAAAAAAATTCCTTTCCAATTCAGTGCCTGAGTATTTTGAGCAAACTATTCTAAAACAACCAAGTCCTAGTTTTTTATGATGACAAACAGACAATTTTAAAATGAGAAAATTGGTTCGGAGATGTCAAAGACTGGGTCAGGGAAACACACAATAGACTTATTGAACAAACAATTTTTGAACTCAATATCTCCAGTTTAAAATCAGTCTGGGACCTTTCACACATACATACATACATACATACATACATACATACATATATATAATATTTTCTGTATATAATTCTATAATAATTCTGCTCACTCCAACAGAGTGGGCACTTGAAAGAAATTTTTGAGAGCAACAATCCAGTAAAAGTATTTATTATTATTATTATTAAAGTTCATTTAGGTAGGGACAGATACAAAAAAACACTGATAAGCTTAAACAGTCATCTGATATATGTATCACAGTGTTTTTAGCTGAAGCTAACTCACGACACTTGTCCCTAGTAGGACTTTTGGTTAAAAATAAAAATACAAATTAACATTATTAAAAATAAGAGAGAGATGAAATAAAATGGAATGAAAGAGCACAGTGTAAAAACCAAATATGAGAGCAATATTGTTCCTGAATTAGCCACATTTCTTTTCTTTTTTTTTGAAGGTGGCTAATGGGATACATTTCAAGTGGTCTGGCAGAGAGTGCCTTAATTTGGCCCCTTTTACTGAAAAGGCAGTTTGGGCAAATGATGTTCTACGGAAAGGGATACTACAATTGCCTTTTAACGCTGCTGGGGTGGTGGATCTGGTACCACTTTGCTGTCTTGTTATTGTTTTGCAAAGGGGTGGAGGAGCAGCGTTATTCATATTAGTAAAAGTTGATGCTTTAGCGCAACCGTATCAGCATGAGCAGCTTACGGTCGTTAGATGCTACGGGATTGTTAAATCCTTAGGCACCTTTACATTTAAAATAAATAAATGGGAACCATCACCTTATCGTGGTGGAGAGGTTTGTGTATCCCTATGAACCTGAGGGCTGTGTTGTCTGGAGCTTTGTTCTCCTGGTAGGGTCTCCCTTGGTAAAGTGGTTTCAGGTGAGGGGCCGAAAAGATGGCATGACCCTGCCCGGAGGAAGCACCGGGCCCTCATCTGGAGCCAGGCCCAGATGGAGGGCTAGTCAGTGAGCGCCTGGTGGCCGGGTTTGCCACAGAGCCCGGCCCGGGCACAGCCCAAAAAAGCTATGTGGCACCTCTTTCTCCATCCAATGGGCCCACCACCTGTGGGAGGAACCGCTGGGGTCAGGTGCGCTGCCACATGGGTGGTGGTGAAGGTCAGGGGCCTCGACGGACCAGAGCCGGGCAGCAGAGGCTGGCTCTGGGGACGTGGAATGTCACCTCTGGGAAGGAGCCGGAACTTGTGCGGGAGGTGGAGCGCTACCAGTTGGATCTGGTGGGGCTTACCTCTACGCACAGTCTCGGTTCTGGAACCATATTCCTGGATAGGGGTTGGACTCTTTTCTTCTCCGGAGTTGCCCGGGGTGTGAGGCCATGGTTCTCAGCAGGAAACTGATGGATTGCCTTCTCCAGGTAGGGAATGAGTCCTTACCCCAAGTGAAGGAGTTTAAATACCTTGGGGTCTGAGTGAGGGGACAATGGAGCGGAAGATTGGTCGGAGAATCGGTGCAGCAGGTGCGGTATTACATTCAGTTTATCGCACCGTTGTGACGAAAAGAGAGCTGAGACAGAAGGCAAAGCTCTCAATCTACCGGTCAGTTTTCATTCCTACCCTCACCTATGATCATGAAGGCTGGGTCATGACCGAAAGAACGAGATCCAGATTACAAGCGGCCGAAATGGGTTTCCTCAGGAAGGTGGCTGGCGTCTCCCTTAGAGAGGGCGCCTCCGTGTTCCAGGCACGTCCAGCCGGGAGGTGGCCTCGGGGAAGACCCAGGACTAGGTGGAGGGATTATATCTCCAACCTGGCCCTCGGGATCCCCCAGTCGGAGCTGGTTAATGTGGCTCTGGAAGGGAAGTTTGGGGTCCCCTGCTGGAGCTGCTCCCCCCCGCGACCCGACACCGGATAAGCGGACGAAGATGGACTGATGGATGGAAATGTTGCAATGAGGTTTGGTTAGGAGTTAGGATAACGTTTATGCATGAAGAAGTTGAAGTTAAACCTACAGTGCGTAGTTTCTGTCTCCCCCATGAGGAATTCTAAGTAATGACAACAACTCTGTAAGCGCGTCCACATGATACAAGCCTTCCGCGATCGCGCACCACCCCCACCCCTCCTCCACACAGTTGCTAGTAGCCAAAGAGGACACGGAGGATTAAAAAACATCTTCTGAACACAGCCATACTGAGAAATCCAGAGAGTTGTGTGGAGCTGATTAATTTGCTTTGTAGCAACTCCTTTGGCAACGGCTTGAATGTAACGGACGTTCTTTAATTTAAAAAGTTACGCACTAAAGCTTTAAAGGTGGGCTTAGGAATAAAGTTAGTGAATGGAGAATTATAGTAACAGAAACATGTGCATTTCTTTGTGTGTGTGTGTGTGTGTGTGTGTGTGTGTGTGTGTGTTTGTGTGTAAACCTGTGCTACTGCATGCCTTCATTTCAATCTGAAGTGTGTGGTGTATCCCTTTACACTGTCCTTCCAGCCAGGGCTCCGTGTGGTGAACGTGACACATCAATTATAGATGGGCAGTAATGCACACTTTGCCTGAGTGTGTTCCCGAGTGGCACCATTAAAGATGAAGGGAGTCTGGCGTGCGCTCACTGCAGCATCAATTAATTACCGTGCCTTTCCCTTTGATTCTGGATACCTCTCTTCAAAGTTTCACTGTCTTCACACAGTTAGTTTTTTGGACGGGTAGGAGAAGTGTTTTTAGGAATGCTGCCTAGAAGATGTTAGAGGGAGGGCTGAGCTGGTTGTTGGGGAGAGTCCTCTAATTATTGATTCCTCTGCCGACTTCACGCTGAGAGAACTAGAGCTCTTTGGAAAAAGTAAACACCTGCTTGACCTGCAGCTAATCTGCTCACTGATCATTCCCTTCATGTCTTCAATTCTTATCTCTTTCCTCAAGTCTATTTAAAATGTCTACCTTCTTTCAAGCAAGATTTTGTTCCCTTCACGCCCACGTTGTAAACTTAACATCTATACATCTTTGTCTGACTAGCCACCTGATGCTGCTTAATACTAAAGGGAGGATTTTTTTAACATAAGGTGTATTTATTGGATTTGCCTGCTGTCCTACATGTATTTGTTGTCAAAATCTAATTTAATCCGATGAATCATTCAATTCAAATTGAGGATTTTGTCCGAGGTATCGATCCATCACCGTTTTTTTTAGGTGATGGAAATATAATGACAGACATTTGAAGCTTCATTTGAAATCCAAAATTCATAAGCCTGACAGAAAGCATGATAAATGCAAAAATTGTGGCATATATATATATATATATATATATATATATATATATATATATATATATATATATATATATATATATATGAAGAAATATACAAACGGCATGAAATGAAACCTGGAAATTACAACAAAACTAAATTATATTGAGGCAAAATAGCATCAAACAAATAAAACGGCAACTTCACAGCAAGCTGCCAACTCAGTTTTTTCTTTTCCTCCCCTCTAGTGAAGGCACTTTCACATCTCAGCCTAACCTAAATGGAACCTACCATCTACCCAGCTACATATAGGTTGAGCTACATTTAGCACTCTGGATCTGGAAAATACTATTAGATTCACATCAGTTACTGCTGAGATGACCATACCCATAGGAATAAACACCCATAATATGATGAAATGTCATTAACTGCAGAACTATGTTACTTATTCTCCTACACCTTAACAGTGTGCAGCCCCTCCCTGCTGAGAGGACCTAATCAGGCAAACCTGCATGCACTCTCCTTGATTGAGCTGGTGAGCAGCTGATCTACCCCCACATCACAGGCAGAACCATAACAAGAATACTAAACTAAACAGGCCTGTGTCACTTATACAATCAAATGATAATTTATCGAAAACACTGAAACAGTATACTGAATTGAAGGCTTAAGCAGGAACAAAACACTGTTAATGTTAGGAACAGAACCTAGTGAAAAGGAAGAAAGGCAGCCTTTTCACACTGACATTCAGTACAGCCCTACACAACACTTCCAGCTTTGCTCAAGAGCTTAGTCTATGGAACCCATTGATGGAGATAGCCCACAGAGAATATTTGACTGACTGGATCAGTCATTATAAACTTGTCACAAGAAAGCACATGACTTTATTTTAAATCAAATTCAATAATAGTGAAGATTCCAATGTTCCAAAGATACTAGTTGTCATGTGATTTTCTGTTATAGTTTTTCCATAGTTTTATTGTGTTAATTTATCCCTTGTTGTTTACTGTCTCTTGTGTTCTCTGTTGCGTTTTCATCCTTGTGTATGTTTTATGCTTCAGCTTCATGTTTTATTTTGTAGTCCGTTTTCTCCATGTCTTGTTTTACTTCCTGCCTTGTGTTTTCCCACCTTGGTGATTGTCTGCCCTGCCCTGATGTGTTTCACCTGTTCCTGAGCCCTCATGTCACCTGTCCCTTGTTTCACCTTTGTTACCTTGTGTATTTAGTCTGTGTTGAATTTGTCTGTTGTCAGATCATTGTGTGTGTATGTCTACCCCCTTTGTCTCGGTTTGCCAGTTTATTTTTGGATGCCTGGGGCCTGTTTCACAAAACCAAGATAAGGGATTAAGCCGGGATTTCCCAGTTATCCTGGATGAATTATTTGTGTGGTCCTTTGGGTCCTGGTGACCCGAAGGACCACACAAAACAAGGGTTAATACAGCACCTTAGTGCTTGTTTGTAGAGCATTTTGGTCAGCTTAAACTCTGTTTAAATGTGCTCTAGAAACAAACTTGACTTACTTACCTTACAAGAGACAGGGTTTAGAGAGCAATTCTCAACAAAATAAACCGAAGTACATAACCCTTGTGTGGTCCTTCGGGTCCCGGTGACCTGAAGGACCACACAAGGGTTAAGCCTTGACTCAGTTTCACAAAAGCAGAGGCACATAAATCACCATGGAGATTTATTCTGTGCAGCTAGCCTGCTCCCGACCAGGCTAACAGCCAAGATTAATTTAATCCTGGAGCCTTCTCTGATCACCCAGCAGTGGTTTTACCCTATTGTTATCAGCCTGGATTAAAATACAACAGGTACATATTGCTGTTCATTTAAGTACGTTATTATTTAAAGTTGTGACCATTATTTTTATAATTATTCATGTGACATTATTACTGTTATATTGCTGTATGAAGACTGCTGTTCATATTGTTGTTAGAAGTTTAATTAATATATTATGGCAGTTGTTGAGATAATTAAAGGCTGATAAAATTTCAAATGTGTTTTAAATGAAGTCTGTTACTAAGGGCAATACATAACATGCTGTACATTTCTATAGTTGACCAATGCACCTTGAATTATTTTGGTTGATTCATTTTTTTTTTTATTCTTTAACAATAAGGATCATGTTTGTTCTGCTTCCATGTGCATTGTATTTGGCATTCTTAGCACACTGTGTGTTGTCCAGTAAACTGGGACTATAATTTGGGAGAATTGTACAATTTTAAGAAAATATCCTAATTGTATAATCCTCCCAAATTATAGTCTTAGTTCACTGGACAAATAACTATATAGTGATGTAGGCTACTACATGGATGACAACAGGGAGAGGACAGCTCAATGGTTTTTGACCTTATATTTTGCTGGGGGGGAATAACAGATGAACATACTCTGTTCCATTCATGTTTACAGTGTGCATGGAATATATCACTTAATTATCTTTTATAGTTTCTAGATTTTAGAGTCCAATTTCTTTAGTGTCTTTATTTTCTATGTCCATATATACGAGGGAGCAAGGCATATAATATGTAGAGAAGGAAACTCGGCCTCTATAAAAAAAAATTTAAAAAAACGTGAGAAAAAGCTTGGCAGATAATAGCGGACAGACTGAATGATCGTCTAAAAATATATATTTATGAACTACTGCTCTTAACTGAAACCATTCAATGAGTCACTGTAATTTGCAAAAACGAACAGTTGTACACTTTGCATTAAAAGCGAGCAGTGGATGTTAATGACGTAGGACGTATTTTAGCCCATGAGAGAGAGGGAGGAACAGAGTGAAAGAGATATTTACGCATCATATTCTAGCGTTGTAGAAAATTGATCTTCATGGTAAATTTCCTGAGTAAGATTATCTTCTGCTTACTTTCAAGGCAAAGAGTACAACTGTTAATTTGTGCAAAGGATTAGTAGCCTAATCCTTCAATGGTGTGATTATGACGGTTTCAATTCAGAGCAGTGGTCAGTTAATGTATATGTTTAGAAAGCCGTGGACGCGCATCTTTCTGAATTACTTCAGCCCGGCTCGACCAAGTCGCTCCTCCTCAGCTTGGCTTGGCCTTCATGAAACGCACCAAGCCAGGATGCACAGATTAGACTAGGTCATGCCTCGCTTTATTGGTTATCCTGGATTTATAAATTCTGCTATTGTGAAACAGGCCCCAGGTCTTTTGGTTCCTCAACAGTAGTTGGAGTTAGAGTAACAGTAGTTTGTGGTACCGTTTTCTGCCTGCTTCCTTCAGGACTCCTTTTGTTGTATCCCTTTTTATTTTATTAAATCCTCAGGCTCACCAATGCCCTGTTGTCTCTGCATTTTTGCATAAGAATTTCCATTCTCATGCCGATGACACCCAAATTTATATCCCTGTCTTGCCTGGAGATGTTGACTATGTTCTCAAACTTGACCATTGCTAAACTACAGTTAGATTTAGGCTTTTAGATTTTCCTCCACCTTCTACAAAGATAACAAAAATCCTGAGCCTAAATAGTAAAGACTGAGCCTAAATAGTTAATTGTTCGTACAAACTAAAACAGTGAGTTGAACTGCAGAGTTGGTGATAACTCTGCAGTTAGAGGCATTGTTTTGTTATTTTGCTCATCAGCTCTACTCCCCCCTTCTTCCCCTGCTGAGGCACCCAGTGCTCCTTCCTCTCCCCCCTCCTCCCTCTCTCAAATTTGTTTCTCTCTTCCCCTCATCATCATCCTGTTCTCCCACTGTCATAAACTACCCAGTTAGACATTTTCTCTGTTTCCTCTGTCACGACTCCGTCATATCTCTCTCCCTCACCCTTTCACTTTCGCTCTCTACCCATTTATCTACATTACCTCCGTCTTTTCAACTCATTTTCAAATGCTCTTTTAGGCCATTGATTAGCCATAATTCAATTTTTTCTACCCTCTTTGCCAGTTTAGTAAATAGCCTTTTCACCTAGAGCTTTGATTGTGTATTCTTCAAATGAACAACAAAGATATTTACCATGAAAAAATGGACATGACATATTGTGATTCTCTCTGGTTTCAGTTGGTGCAGTCTGTGGATGATTTGCTGATGGTGCTTTTATATTCTATCCGTTATATATGCATTATATGGCCTCAGGTAGCCTGAACACACACACACACACACACACACACACACACACACACACACACACACACAGGATTGAGATCGGACAAAAACCAGAGGATCTCGGTCTTTGCCAGAGAAGTCAATACTAAGCAGTTTTCTATGGCAACTATTCTCAATATGGGCCCCGGCAACAGCCGCTATAGGCCCTAGTGGCCTTTAGATGTGTTTCTCTTACACACATGTACACATACACTGAGGAAAGGAGGATTATACCCTCAGAAGGACGCTTTAATCATGTGGACAATTTTAAAAGAAGTCTTAATTGCAGGAAGAAATAAAGAGTATAACTGGTATCATAATGATACTTTATTGTTCCTTTTGAAAATGGGCCATGTTAAGAGACTTTCTATTTCAAGTGCACTTGAGGAACAGTTTTGAATATCTATGCTAGGCTTTGACAGAGTTTGATATTTCTGGATATTACCTGATAATAATCCCTTTGCATTTCTCTCAGGAACCTGTGAGGACACCTACCCTAACAACAGATGAAGCCCAGATTTGAAATGGAGACCAGCAGGGAGACATTTTAATGAATTAATATGCATTGGCCCAATTAGCCTCTGCACTGCAGTCATTATCACACATGTATGCGCTGGAAATCGGGACATCCCATCACACAGTTTTGACAAACCCAAAGGATTGTGGGACTTATTTTTAAGCTGGAGGAGGTCAAATGTTTCCAATTTGTTCTCTCAGCACATTAATTAGCTGGAACTTGCTTGCGTGAAGAATGTGATGTGACAGATGAGTGGTCTGATATCACACCTCCAGGGATGTGGGGGAGGGGATGTTGTTAGAAAGCATTCACTGTTTGCTTGGAACATGTGATTGTCATAATTAGCATACGTTCAAGCTCATGGCATGCAAATTTCTTTTCTTTAAATTCTTTTATTATTTGAAGTGAAGTCAATGGGACAGAACAGACAGTATAGTGCTCCACACACTAACTTGTATCAGAGTTATTAGGCCAAACAAACTTAACTAGTGCTAAATCAATTAAATAAACAATGAATTAGTTGAATTGACAGAAAACTGTTCCAAAAGCATTCTGATAAGCTGCACAAATCCACACCTTTTATATTTACAATGGGTCAAAAGAAGTTTTGCACACGTGTTGCAAAAAAGGTGTTGCTCTTAGTAACAAACATACATAGAAATATTAGCTAATTAGCATCTTTTAGGTTGTTGTTTTGGTTAATTAAAAGGAAAATAGACTCTAGACTGGGGACCGGGTAATTTATTGCTTTGTAGCTCATGGTGTTTTATCTGGTACTTTTTTTTCTTCTTTTTATACCCTCAGAAGGACTGTATGTGTTTGCATGTGTTGTACTGTATGTCCTGTTCTCTTCCATCAGGGACCATGTTGGGAAAAAAAAGTGTTCATCGCTTTTACACGTTATGCCTTGGATCCTTTTGTCTTTCTATATCCATAAATAAACCAAACCAAAACCAATTCCCTGCCAACTTTGATCTCATCAACCTCTTTAAAATAAAAGATAAAAACCTCTAACAAACAAACAAACTGTACACGAGCGCACATATACTGAGAGGTTTATGCCTCGACGCAGAGGTTCAGGGTTCAAATCCGACCTGTAACGATTTCCTGGATGTCTTCCCCATCTCTCTCCCCTTTCTCACCTAGCGGTCCGATCAAATAAAGGCTGAAAAGCCCAAAAAAAGAATGTTAAAATAATAATAATAATAATACTCACTGACTACATTAAAAGTGCTATGTTTTGATGTAGTAAGCTAGTTTCAAAAGGTGATCAGGAAAATGTACTTAAAGTTTTAGTAGTAAAAGTACTCAATGCAAAAAAAAGAATCCTCACATTTTAGGAACTGGAAACGATCAAAAACAGTTCTGTCAATCAACCAAGTGTTTATTCGGCTAATCATTTCAGCTGTACTTGTAGGCCTATCTATTGTTGGGTAGTTTAATTTATAATAAGACATCATGTTTTATAAACTACATGTGTTTTGTGTGCAAAAATCTTAATTTGTAAAGTAACTAATGTAGTGGAGTAAAAAGTACAATATTTCTCTCTGAAATGTAGCGGAATAGAAGTAGAAAGTGGCATGAAAAGAAAAGACTCAAGTAAAGTAAAAGTACCTCAAATTTGAACTTAAGTACAGTACTTAAGTAAATGTACTTAGTTACATTCCACCACTGGAAAGTAGTGATTTAAGGGATGGCTGTGCTCGTCTTAAGATTTTGTCACTTAAAGGTGCTCTAAGCGATGTCACATGTTTTTAGGCTACTCATTTTTTGTCACATACAGCAAACATCTCCTCATTATCCCAGGCTCCACAAACGGCAACAAAAACAAACTGCGCCAATCTGCACCACCAGACATAACAAACAGTGTTCCAGCGTTCCAGCCAATAACCGACAAGAAGGATTTGGGGGTGGGGTTGGGGAGTTAGTGCGCGGAAGGGTCAATCAATGTCAATCAATCACCCAACATCGCTTAGAGCACCTTTAAGCGAGGTACCGCTGCAAAATAGCCTCGGGAAGGCACTTGTTTTGGTGGAACGTTCAAAAGTCGTGCAAAAGAAAACTCAGATTGGACAGATAGTCTAGCTAGCTGTCTGGATTTACCCTAAAGAGATCTGAGGAGCAGTTTACCATAGTCCTCACAAATCCACCAGAGGAAATTCCAACTCAAAAAAGTGGAAGGAAACCGGCGGCCCCTGAGCAATTCCGGAAATGGAACATGTAAGGTAACCTGTGATGAAGGGTGGGTGCTGGTTGGAGCGATGGAAGGGAACGGTCTGTGTGAGTCAAAGCAAACATGAGATGACGGAG
This sequence comes from Perca flavescens, assembly GCF_004354835.1. NCBI lineage: Eukaryota > Metazoa > Chordata > Actinopteri > Perciformes > Percidae > Perca > Perca flavescens. The sequence continues at coordinate 26,347,429 of NC_041344.1, forward strand.
TCAGGGAGACAAGGATTAGACTGGCTGACTGGCCTTTGGCATCTCGCACACTTTAATTAAAACAGATTGGAGATGGAGAGAAAGAGGGGGAAAGAGGATGGCACTGTTACCGTAGAAACCAAGTTTGGGTAGATTAAGATCTTGAGTCATCTTGAAGGGGGAGAGGGCTGTACAGTATTTTCTACATTCCCTTACCGTTTTATACCACTGCTCTTTTCCACTGCCTCACATGGAGATATCTGCTATATCTGACCTTAATGTATTACCTTTTTCATTAAAGTGAATTTTTTTGAATAAATATTCTTTTGTTTTTCTCAGTTTCGGGTGTTATGTAAATATGAAATTGTAGAAAATCTATTAAAAAAATCTTTAAAAAGTTAAATGTTCCACTTAATTATACATCTGGCAAAATCATATGAGCTCAATCCCAGTGAATATTATAGGCAGAAATGTGTTTGTGTGCATGTGAATATGCATATTTGAGTGAGTCTGTTAACATGCTCACCTGCATTACATTCACATCTATGTGGACCTGTGCGTGTTTGTGTAGACGTCTGATTTCAGTGATGTTCTGTCCTACTGCAACATGGCAGCTGATACAGACCACAGAGCTGACTCCCCAGCCCCCTGTAGAGTTTTGGAGGGAGGCTGGGAGCAGTTCATCACTCACACAGGATGGGGGTGATTACTTGCCTACTGTATTCTGGGTCCTGGTTCTAAATATAGAAGCGCTGTTGCCCTGGGGAAGGGCCGGGCTGCCGGGAGGATGGGGATGAAGGCATGTGGTCATCATTGATTCATCAGCAGGGGCCAGACGGCTTTGTAACATTTATGCAGACAACTCTTTACATTCGCACAGCTATACACTAACTCAGTGTTGATTAGTAAAACACACTCTCCTGTCAGTCACCGGGTGCTACGGTTAGGTTAAGTTAAATTTGATTTTATCCCTGCTGTTTCTTAGGTGAGTGATCAAGGATAACCTATCGTTTTCAACATTTCCTCATGCGTAAACGGCAGAATAGGTGGTTTGCCAATGACTCCCAAAACTACACTATACAACATTCGAAACGGTCAAAGCTTTATTCACTTTGTTACCAGGCTCGTGATAACTCCTAAACTAAATGGCTAGCTAGCACGCAGTAATGAAGCTCAGCGGAAATTCTTTCAGGAAGATGTCATTAACTCAATCACTAGTCTTTCTTCTTAAATCAAATCAGCTGTTTAGAAGTGACGCTTTCAGTTAAACCAGTCAGACTTGGCCACGAAATTCAAGGGCCAATCACAGCCTTACAACTCTGCTTTAAATCTCTTCTCTCCTTGTGCTGTCAGCTGTCGTTTCAGGTAACGCGCTCAACCCTCCTCCTCCCCTGCCGCCTCCGGTCTTTGTGTTTCTCCCAGCTGGCCGCTCCGTTGCCTCTTCGGTCTGGTCTCCGGTCTCTGATCTCCGGTCTCCTTCTCCACCGCCACCAGTGTCTAGACTCCATCGGGGGTTTTGCTCATGTTCTCTACTCCTTTAAAAATATTATTAATTCGATGGAGTATAATCTCCAAAAGACTTTGTACATTTTATTATACAGTTGTACAATAAATATTTTTGCATATCTGCAAATGAAGTCTCTCCTGATTGAATTATAGTGCCTCTCCTTACCTGTTGCATTAAATGTGAAAAATGTGACCTGGACTTCCCTGTATGAATGCAACCTTTTCTATCTGTGTGTGTGTGTGTGTGTGTGTGTGTGTGTGTGTGTGTGTGTGTGTGTGTGTGTGTGTGTCTGGTTGACTCACTGCTTGTTCACAGCTCTTGCTTTCTGTGACCAGCCCCCAGGCGACTTCTCTGAACACCCTGTAAGTGCAGCTCTGTTGATATGGGTGCCTAGCCCGCTCTTTGATGTGGATGTTCAGTTTGAAACGTGTATATATATATATACGGTCTGTTCGTGGTGGTGTGTCTCTCATTTTTTTTTGTGTCCCATAATGTTTTGTCTCTGGCATCTTCTTTGTGGCATGTCCGATCCAGCTCCAAAAAGCTCCAAACCTCTACACACAGGTGCCACTGATAACAGCTGATGAGTCAAGGGCCTCTAGCTAGAGGGCTCCGCCCTCTAAACTAGAAGTTACAATATCGTATCAGGTTCTGCCCTCTCCTGGACTCTATGGGTACAGTGGGTGGAGCCCAGGCACGGATTTAGAATGCAGAGGCCCCTGGGCACAAAATCTTGGAGGCCCCCCCTCCACCCTCTCAGAAATTTATGGCCCAAACTCACACAGCATCTACATTTTTAGAAACAGTAAAAGTAAGCTGTGGGTTTTTCTTTAGTTTAAAACAAAACCACTTTCTCCAACTCCATTTCTTGTAATGTTAATTGTGACTCTATAAATATCTATAAAACAAAGGACAAAATTGAAACTATCACAGAACAAAATCAACAGAATTTATTGCAATAAAGCAGATTAAAATCTATGAAAATACAGCCTAAAGAGCTGACTTTGGAAAAACAGCTGATTGTTGAGCACCTCTTTTACTCTCTCTCACTGTCTCTGAAAATAGGTTGCGTATAACTTATATATAAGTATAGGCCTATACAGCTCACTCTCAGTGTGAAATGTAGTTCTCAAAGTTAAGTTGCACAACTTAATGTATGGCAACTATTTTATTCTATGTAATAATTTCCTGATATGTAATGACACCTGACAATGTAACGCCATTACCGATGTTGTTCAGCTCTACATCCCCACCAAATCCATCACCACTAACTCACTCCACTTTGACCATTGGCCTCAGTGAAATTAAATCACGGATGCAAACCAACTTTCTCAAACTTAACTGTGATAAATCATCGGTCCCAAATTCCTCTTCAAAACATCGCACAACTTTTGCTTCACCATCTGTAAATGCAATCTGTCTCCCTCCTCACACATCCACACCATCAGGAGTTAGTTTGGACAGCAACCTGTTCTTCGAAAAGCATGTCATCAAAATCACAACTGCCTTCTTCCACCTTAAAATCTGTATCAGTATTATCTTATGGTTTATATGTTTGTATATTTGCACACTTTATATTTTAGAGAAAGAAGTATAGCCTACTTTATTTATTTATCATTTTTGTATTACATTATCTGCAGAAATTATTATATTTGGTGGTGACAAAACCCGTATTAAATATGCAGACCTGCAGAACTTTGAAATGCCTGCTCGCTGTCCGATTGTCTGATATGAATGACCACGTTCTGTCTTGAACAGCAAACTAATTCTTCTTCACTGGTAAGACCAACAAACTATAACATACATATAACATTCAAATAAAAAAACTAGAGCTGGGACTTTAACGCGTTAATTAAGATTAATTAATTACAGACTTTAATGCATTAATTAATTACACAAAAAATAACACGTTAAACTGTCAGGCTCTGGACGGGGCAGGACACAAAAGCAGAACACAGATAGAGGATGGGGATAGGATAATGTGGATGGGGTTCCGTCGTGGAGGTTATGGGAGCGAGTATGAGTAGGTTGGAGCTCAGCTGAAGTACAAATGGCTGACGAGGACAGTCGGAAACAGGCTGGGGGTCCAGAGGCACGGAGGGCAAGGTAGAGGTCGGCACGAGGAGTCCAAACAGAAGATCCAGTAGGGAAGGGGACAAAAGCAGTGACCGGCGGTGGAGGGAGAACGGCGTCTAGGAGGCAGAACAGAGACACGATGAGGGAAAAAGAAACAGGCAAAAACTACGGGAATTTAGGATTATGACTAGACTGGTAGATCGCTAAATAATGCACAGGAACGTATGTGATATTTACGTGGCTGAAACAATTATCTGGCAGGGAATGAAGGCAGACCTCTCCCTAATATAGGGAGAGTGGCAATCAGCCCCAGGTGCGTGGACTGGAACAGGTGTGGTAGATGAGCAGTGATTGCAGCAGCCTTGGTGCCGGGGTGCCTTCACCGGACGTGGGGATTCAGGGCACTGAGGGACAAAAAGAGACTGACAGATACAAACGACACAGACACAAAAGGGGCAGAGGCAAGGGAGACACACAAAAGGGAAGGGGAGACAGCTCAGGGAGGAGGGGCCCTGACATAAACATTTTAATCACACTTATTTTCGCACCGCGGGACGTTTCTCACTGGATGAGTTTCGGCGGACCGATTATACTGGAGCACCAACTAGCGTTCATGACTTCAGACCTTTTATATATGTCAATGCTTCAGACAACAACAAACCACAGTGAACATGAACGAAGAAGCTGACGAGACCGCTTTAAAACATTTAGCAGCTAGCGTGGACGTTAGCCCGACTCCGAGTACAAGGACCCACACCCAACCCACACTCCACCAGATGACTGGTTTAAGGACCAGTAACTAAGTCTGAATGTACTTGAAAGTATTGTGTTTTACTTAAAAAAACATAGTTTACAGAAGGTCTACCTACCTATAGGCTACCTGAATTTCTGAAATGTACTATATTTCTAAATATGCTATTGCTACACTTAATGGCAAAAATTGCACTGGCATGCTGGACTTGGTTGAACAAAAATAAACAATATTGTGTTGCTTAAGCTTATGTATTCAGTCATTATTCAATGGTATACTGAAAATCCATGTGAAAAAAATTACTTCTCACTGTTCTCAGGTAAAATATTTATGGAATTAAAATGCAATTAATTTCGATTAATTAATTACAAAGCTTGTAATTAATTAGATTAATTTTTAATTTAATTTAAAACAACAAAGCTATACTTCACCGATTCTCTGCAGTGAACTGACGGAAAAAGCAAAACATATAGGCTCCTTTTAAAATATGCATGTGAAATATGACGTGAAAGTACCCTCAAGTAGAGAATGACTCCCACATATGATGCATTTAAATGCATTGATAAGCTTAGACCGCGTTTCTTGTCATAAAAATGAACAGTCTATCAATACAACAACGTTACATGATTTAAAAAGCAACCTATCATATGGGGAGAGAGCAGAGGTGCTGGGCTCTAGCTAAATCAGAAAACAATATTTATTTAGGTGGTTCGGTGGACGCAGATTCGGAAGGCTTCGGCGCCGATCGGTCTATCTATAATAATCAGGGTGTTTAATAAGTGGGAAAAGTAGTAGATAGACCTACATTTTGAGGCTGTCAAACTGGTAACGTAGCTACATACCGCCGGGTCTCTGCCGCCTGCCGAGTCGGAGACCGTTGGGGGGGCATTTAAACAGGTGTCTGTCACTCCAGCCGGGCTGTGGTTCTCTGTCGTGTCCCTGTCTTGATGTTGTTCTAATTGTTCATCTAAATAGCAAGGCTGGATGTTGTGCTAAACTCCTCATCGCTAGCATCACCGCAGGCGTCGCCAGGCTCTTTATTAGCGTCGAGACGACTTGTGAAAAAAGTGGAGATGGTTGGAATATTACTCTTAATTAAATCCTCTCTGCTATCCTTCTCCCTTTTAGCTTTCCGTTTTGTGGCTCCGCTGCTCCATCGTTTTTTATCCATGTTGTTGGTTTTGTTTTCTCGATGTCCTCTACTCTCTCTCACTCTATCCTCCACCGCCTGTCTTGCCGCTATCAACCGTTTCCGCGGTAACCTGACTCGTAGTCATCAGACACAGCCTAAAAACTGATCATAATACTTTTTTGTGGGCAACTAAATTGTTGTTAACACACATACACGCACACACTAATTAATTAATTTTATTTGTAATTTAATTTTAAATAGAAAAAAAAAAAAAGGATGAGGCCACACAGTTAGTGGGGTCTTGGAGGCCCCCTAGAGGTCGGAGGCCCCCGGGCACCGGCCCAATCGTCCCGGTGGTAAATCCGGCCTTGGTGGAACCAGATGGTAGAGGGCACCAGCCAACATAGGTGTAGATTTTGGGGGCGATGCGGGGAATATGTCCCCATCAAAAAATATAAAACAGCTCATAACGTGTATATATATATATCCTTCTTACCTGTAAATATACACTACCGGTCAAAAGTTTTAGAACACCCCAATTTTTTTTGTTTTTTATTGAAATTTTAGCAGTTCAAGTCCAATGAATAGCTTGAAATGGTACAAAGGTAAGTGGTGAACTGCCTGAGGTGAAAAAAAAACTAAGGCTACCCAAAACTGAAAAATAATGTACATTTCAGTATTTTACAAAAAGGCCTTTTTCAGGGAACAAGAAATGGGTAAACAACGTAAAGCATTATTTGAACAGTATTGTACTGCAGAAAGTAGAGTGTTGCCATAAAAATGGTGGGAAAAAGGCAATTAACAATGGAAGAGTGACAGACCATCATAACACTTAAGAATGTTGGTCTTTCCTACAGAGAAATTGCGAAGAAAGTCAAGGTGTCAGTGGGTACACTATTCTTCACCATCAAAAGGCACTTAGAAACTGGGGGAAACTCTCACAGGAAGAGGTCTGGCAGACCCAAAGCCACAACAGAATAAGAAGACAAGTTTCTGAGAGTCAACAGCTTGCGTGAGAGGCGGCTCACAGGACAACAGCTTCAAGCACAGCTTAATAGTTGTCGTAATAAGCAAGTCTCAGTTTCAACTGTAAAGAGAAGACTTTGAGCTGCAGGTTTGATAGGTCGAGTTGCAGCAAGAAAGCCATTGCTAAGACGTCAGAATAAGAAAAAGAGGCTTGCCTGGGCCAAGAAACATCGTTAATGGACTACTGAAGACTGGAAGGTGTTATGGACTGAGGAATCAAAATTTGAACTCTTCGGTTCATCACGCAGGATTTTTGTGTCAGTGTGTGACATCAACTGTCAAACATGGAGGAGGAAGCATGATGGTCTGGGGCTGTTTTGCTGGATCCAGGGTCGGTGATTTGTACAGAGTGAAAGGCACCCTGAACCAAAACGGCTACCACAGCATTTTGCAGCGCCATGCAGTACCCTCTGGTATGCGCCTAGTTGGTCATCCTAGAGGAAGATAAAGACCCAAAACATAAGTCCAAGCTATGCCAGAACTACCTTAGCAAAAAAGAACAAGATGGTAAGCTTAAAAACATGGAGTGGCCAGCACAGTCACCAGACTTAAACCCCATTGAGCTGGTTTGGGATGAACTGGACAGAAAAGTGAAAGCAAAGCAACCTACAAGTGGCACACATTTATGGGAACTTCTGCCACAGAGTTGGGAAGAACTTTCTGAAGAATATTTGATTTCCATTGTAGAAAGAATCTCACGAGTGAGATTCTTTCATTTCATAGTAAATGAAGACATTGAACTGCATGAATTTCAATAAAAACCTGGAAAAAATTGGGGTGTTCTAAAACTTTTGACCGGTAGTGTATGTTTCCCGATGATTTCAGATACAGGAAATTAAGTGTTTGGCGCTGAAAATGTTCTCGGGGGGGACACCCCAGACCCAGAGGCCACACACCACCTACCGCTAATGCCATCTATTGGTGCTTTCAAGCAAGGCTAAATGTTCTAGGATACCATGACCACATGGTTGTCATTGTGCTATTGATTGGTTGCAGAACGCCAAGGAAGAGTCTCATTTAATATGAGCCTGTAAGAGGCAGATGCCAAGAAGGAAGGAAGCGCCACGTTATATTGCAGAATTTAGTGTACACATGGGCAACGGTGAAGAGTTGGGGTGATCTCTGGGGTGAAGGCTAATCTGTCTATAAAATATAATCTACTGCCAACGAGAGTGTTTTGACATACTGACAAGTAGGGTGACAGTCCGCTCATTGTGCACAGATCCAATTGACACGGGCATTTTCTTTTCAATACCTGACGGAACAGCTCCTTCAAACAAGCCATGATGGCTGATAACTGCAGAGCAGAAAAAGCTCTGGTATGCAGTTGAAAGCAGCACTTCACTGTGTTTGAAGGACCATCGAGAGAATCGTTCCCACTGGCAGTGGGATGAGTGACGTTTCCAATGGAGTTTGTGTAATGTGTTACAAGAAGTGGAGAGCAGAAGAGGCAGAATGATCCTGGCTGCTGCCAGGTAGGTTTCAAACAACATGCTGGTAGGTAGTCCAGCATCTTTCTCACAAAAGACAAGTAAAGTACAAGTACCTTAAACATGTACTCAGTTTACTTGAGTATGTGTACTTAGTTACATTCCACCAATGGCATCTGGTGCACAGGTCTATAAATCATTATGCACAAACACACTGTTTATGGAGCCATAATTCATTCACTTAACACACACAAGTAGGTTGTCAGGGAACGACCAGGAGACAAACTGGAGTAGTTAAACAGCTTTATTTCAATGATCCAAAACTGAGAACAGAGAGAACAGGCAGGAATCCGGCAGCAGAGTAGGTCAGGCTCAGAGCAGCAGGCAGACAACAGGATACAGGACTACAGGTAAGGTGAACGTGGATGAACTAGACATAAGCGAGTGGTCAGAGCGTTGTGTAGAAACGAGACTAGACAAAGTGCATGTGTGTCTGTCCTGCTTATGTAGGTGGTTGTTGATTAGCTGCAGGTGGTGAACTGAGGATGTGGCTTGATGAGGTGCAGGTGTGTGACCTTCTTTCTTTCCTCACCCATCTCATTAACATCTCCTTGTCAACTGGCTGTTTCTCCACTGCCCTCAAAGAGGCAAGAGTGACCCCACTACTCAAAAAACCAACACTCGACTCGTCTGATGTAAATAACTATAGACCCGTCTCCTGGACCTTTCTGCTGCCTTCGACACAGTGAACCACCAGATCCTCATTTCAACACTCCAGAATCTGGGTGTCTCAGGGTTTGCGCTCTCATTGCTCACATCTTACCTGTCAGACCGAACCTACCGGGTAACTTGGAGAGGATCTAGCTCAGAGCCTTGTCCACTCAAAACTCGGGTTCCTCAGGGATCAGTCCTGGGTCCCCTCCTCTTCTCTCTGTAAACCAACTCCTTCGGGTCTGTCATTCAGTCGCACGGCTTTTCTTATCACAGCTACGCAGATAACACCCAACTAATTATTTCCTTTCCTGAGTCTGACACTCAAGTAGCAGCACGTATCTCGGCCTGTCTAACTGACATCTCTTCTTGGATGTCCACTAACCATCTGAAACTCAACCTTGACAAGACTGAGCTCCTTTTCCTTCCAGGGAAGGGCTCTCCTACACAGGACCTGACTATAACAATCAACAACTCTGTGGTAGTCCCCACCCAGACTGCTAGAAACCTGGGTGTGACACTTGACGACCAACTCTCCTTCACTGCCAACATTTCTGCAACCACCCAATCATGCAGATACATGCTGCATAACATCAGAAGGATACGTCCTCTTCTAACACAGAAGGCGGCTCAGGTTCTGGTTCAGGCTCTAGTCATCTCACGTCTAGACTATTGCAACTCCCTCCTGATTGGCCTGCCTGCATGTGCCATCCGACCCCTGCAGCTCATTCAGAACGCAGCAGCTCGACTTGTCTTCAACCTCCTCAAGTTCTTTCACACTACACCGCTCCTCAGCTCTCTTCACTGGTTACCAGTGGCTGCCCGCATCCGCTTCAAGACACTAGTACTTACATACAGGGCCACAAACGGATCAGCCCCAGCTTACATCCAGGACATGGTCAAACCATATACCCCAACCCGCTCACTTCGCTCTGCATCAGCCAAACTGCTTGCTGCCCCCTCACAGCGAGGGAGAACTAATCACTCAACCAAATCCCGACTGTTTACTGTCGTGGCTCCTAAATGGTGGAACGAGCTCCGCATCGACATCAGGATGCCTACCCATCTTCCCCTGAAGGCTAAAAACACATCTCATCCAACTACACCTCGGATAAAATATTTAAAAAAAACAACTCTTGAACCTGCACTTTTATACGTTTCTTTGTAGCTTTGCTTATTTAAAGCTAATGTACTTGCACTTACTACTAGAGTTTGGACCTTCTCAGTTGAATGCACTTAATTGTAAGTCGCTTTGGATAAAAGCGTCAGCTAAATGACATGTAATGTAATGTGTGTAATTAGGACTGAGGGGACTGGGAGCGTCTGATCTGCGTGAGTGACGAGGAGTATGAATCAGTGGGAGGAGTGTGTGCTGGAGAATAAGAGAGAGAGGAGTGAGTGCTGGTGACGGTGGGACCCTGACATAGGTACAGTAGGTGTCATTTATGAGCAATTATTCCAGCAGTACTTTACAGATTGGGTGAGTGTGTAAACCTTTTCACTGACAGCTGAAATAAAAACTCTGCCTACAGCAGGCCATTAACATAAATCTACAGATGTTATTAGAGAAATCTGTTACTGTGCTGTGTAGACTAATTACATCTTCAAAAGCTGTTGCCTAAGGCAGTCTGTCAAGCTTTTTATTTCTGTACATGCTAAAGTGGTGTGCATGGGGTGGTAGTAAGGGAGATATTCAGTAGGGCCTTTTCAAAGAGTTTGGAGTTTAGAGACTCTTTCATTTAGCCTTTTCATTAATGGAAAAATGAATGGAACAACCACTGTTTATCCAACTTAAGTTGCAACTTGGCCATTATGAAAACTGGTAAAATACAAACTAAAACGAGCAACAACAAAAAACTACCCTTACCTTATTACCACCTGGGGATATAGACTCCCATTTGTGATGTCTTCTGCCCCGCTGTTTAAAAATGGCAACCTTTTCATTTGAATTTGAGTTAATATGGCTCATTACACATAAAAAAAATAAAATCATATATTAAATTCTCAAAACGTAATTTCCATCAAACTTCAAGTATGAATTTGGTAAGAAATTCAACCTACAAGCTGCTCATTATAGACAAATTACAAAATATGAAATACAACTGTTTTGATGTAATATTTGGAAAAATAAAAGTAAACAGAATATAACAGTTTTTAAATTTAAGGGTTAATAAGCGACTACTGTATGTATTGCAGTATATTAAATGCATAATCCATGTATTTTCAGTGTTAATATCAAGAAAAATTAGATTTGTGCAAATTGTATCACTTTGAATCTAGTCTCGCATTGCCAGACCTTCCTCCACAGTAATGCGGAGGAAGGACTGGCAAGTCCACTTAGCATTCTGGGATGGGAGAAAAACGTGCTCTGGTTTATTGGCATTTATTTATGCCAATCACAATCGTCTTGGGTGGCACGGAGCAACGGCGCCTCTGCAAAATAGTCTCGGGAAGGAACTTGTTTTGGTGAAACGTGTACGTTCGAAAGTTGTTTTAGTCGTGCAACAGAAAACTGATTGGACAGATAGTCTAGCTAGCTGTCTGGATTTACCCTGCAGAGATCTGAGGAGCAGTTAACCGTAGTCCTCAGAAATCCACCAGAGTTTAAAATGCCGACACAAAGAAAGTGGGAATTTAATCAACACCTGGCCGAAATGAAAGACATCTGGTGGAATTTCCGGGGGCACTGGATCAATCTTGAAAGTGGAATGTCGCGGATATAGACTACTTTGAATCAAACCCATGCAACTTGCTCATTTCAATTTTCTAATGTGAGTCAAAGTTCAGTTAACAAGTGCCCTCATTATTACCTCCTCTCACAAATACATCTAACCTTCCCTCCCCTCTCCAAGACAGCCTTTAGATAGAACTTATTCTACAAGCCTGTGGATTGCACTTATACCACATATTGAGCTCCCTGCAGATCGATGTGCATATGGGCCTAGAGTGTGTGCTAGTGATTATCAAGGCGTGCTTCAGTGTTCAACCACCCAGGTAGAATGAGCAGCAGGGCTGGCTAGATTATGGATCCAGGCCAAACACGAACATACATTCATTCCCTTCATGTCACAGAATTTGTTCAATACTACTCTGGCTCATGCCAAAAGAGATGTGGAAGGTGCTGCAGTCCATCACTGTTCCATCATCAAAAAAAAGTTATTATTTTGTGGCACTTTACATGATTTTTAATCGTGACTAAGAAGTTACACTATTCAGACTCTTGTCATCTCCATTGTAGCCTATTAATTATGCTTTTATGCATGCATTATGCGTTGCTTGAATCGACAACTTGGTCTCTCTATCGACCAGCACATCTATTTTGTTGCCACTCAGCTATTTTAAAATTTTTGGCAATGTAGTTATACAGTTCTATCCAGATTTTAAATTAGATCTCACAAAAATAACTGCATCCCTCAAAGTAAAAAACATTATATCATTAATGTCAGACAAAGTTACCAAATAACATTGGTTAGGTTAGTGTAGTCTGTATCCTTCACGTTCCATTTCCGGAATTGTTCCGGTTCTGCAGGAAATTCCACCAGATGCATGTATTTTCTACTTCCTTCCGCTTTCTTTGTTTTGGAATTTTAAATTTGGTGGATTTCTGAGGACTATGGTTAACTGCCCCTCAGATCTCTGCAAGGTAAATCCAGACAGCTAGCTAGACTATCTGTCCAACCTGAGTTTTCTCTCGCACGACTATTTTGCCGCGGCTCTGTGCAGAGTTTAGCACCGCCCATGACGAGTCTGATTGGTTTAAAGAAATGCTATTAAACCAGAGCACGTTTTCTACCTACCGAATGCTGTGTGGAGTAGCGAGATCCTTCTTTAGCACGCTTTGGAAGAGGGTCTGGCAAAGTGAGACTAGGTTAGTGAAATTAGATATACTCCTATCTGAATACTTATTACTCTGAAATGTTTCTCTATGTTTGAATATATAGATAAAACTAATTCATTTACAAATAACTGGCAGTTCAATTTAATATTCAGTCTTGCCTTCTAAAACGTTATATTTTGAAGTTATTTTACTAGCTTTTTATACTTCGGTAACGGAACTACTGTAACTACGACATGTTATACTTGATTGCTTTTGATTGGACTGTGCTACATGTTTCCCAGCAACCGGTTACGCGTGACTTGACTCTTTACTGTTTTCTTGTAAATTGCAACCCAATTAATTACAACGTAACCAAAAGTAACCAGCTCTTGCAAGTTACAGTTAATAATGCTTTAGTTGCCATGACAAACAAATAGTGTAAGCAAACAAATGAAAGATGCTAACAATACATCTTTTGCAGATGTGTTTTGGGGATTTTATCAGAATACAGCCTAGAAAATCTGCTTTGAAATATTGGATGTGATAGAACAACACAATGTAATTTTGCTAAATAAAATGCATCACATTCAACTATTAATTTCACTTGTTTTTATTTTCAACAAATGGGATCTATGGGATCTTAAGGCAAAAATGTGGATAGTCATGAAAACAATCGGTCACGTGACAACGGCTGGGAAGATTGTTTTTCACAGAACCATATAAAAGTGAAGTGCAATACACTTACAATAAAATTTCTTCAAACTTCAACAAAGAAAACCTTGCTGTACAGTTTTCAGATAATAGGAAACAATAAATATTTTTTTTTTTTTTAAAGTGGAATACACAATTTATTTCTTAAAGCAACAAGTGCTCTACAGTGAGTTCAATATGTTTCTACTTCTAAACTGGCCTCAAAATTTCAACAAAGTACACAGTTGCCATAGCCTGGTTGACACCAGACCCTTCTCAGTTGTAACTGAGAGTGGGTCTGGGGAACGTTCATTCACAGCTCATTTCCAAAGGGGCATCACCAACAGATGCTGCTCAAATGCCTCTGGGATAGGATAGTCCTTCAACCAATCAGACCAACGATCTGGGTGACATAGCAGCGACAGCAGCATCAATGGGTTGCTGCGCTTCGGTGGCCGTCATGTTGAATGTAAACAAAAAGCTGCTCGCCGTCGGCCCGTCGCTGCGCTATCGTCATCGTGTAAAGCCCGCCTCAACGGTTGTGATTGGTGCCTCGATTTGGAAAAATTGGAAATGGGCTTGAATGGGCTCTTGGCCAGACTGACTTGCAGAGCAAATTTCAAATTTGCCGGAAGTTCGTCAGGGTTTTCCCAGGCTACAGTTGCCATACAATGTGTGTTTAAAGTATACATCCATTTACCAAATGGAAAGGCAGTGGTTGGCAGAACAGGCAACAAAGTGACAGTACTCTGATCCAATGGAAATCAAATTTGTCAGATTGACAGCACTCTAGCCCAATGGATTGGGGGGCAACACAGGCAGACCATTTCCAGCTCGACAAACACAATCCTGCAGAGACCCCGCTGACCTCAATAAGGCAGGGAGTGACTGTGTTTACGTGTGTGTGCTTATTGCTTGTTTGCTGTGTGTGTTCTCATGTGTGGGACAGGCATTCAGTCATACATTGGATCCCTGTACTGTGGGAGGTGAGAGGTGGTTGCTGCCACCTGGCCCTCAGAGAATGAAAGACGCAGTAAAGCAGTTTGGAGTGAGGTGTACTCGAGGTTGTGTGTGAATGTGCATGTAAATGAATAAATGTGCATAGCTGGTGGCTTATACTGGTTGTTGTTGGATTGACAGCTGGCTGATTAATCTGCTCGGTTGGGTTAAAATACCGCCCAGTTCTACAGACTAGAGGAAACGCACCAGTACCAAAGCATTATTAAAGTGCAGTAAGCGATGCTGCATGAAGATCGTTGATATTTGAATTCAACTGCCAAACAAATACAGTACAACCTTCAGATTCTCCACGCCCCAGATTCATGGATGCGCATTGCCATAGTGACCAGTGAAACACTTCTGCTAGTACTGGGGTGGGGAATGTCTGGCCCCCGTGGAGGCAAAGGCCATTTGGCAGGGGTAAAAAAAGCAGCTCAAGAAAAAAAAAATATATTTTCAAATAATCCTAAAAAAATAAAGTTTACAAATTACAAGCATAGTACTTGCTTACTTTTGTCCGAAATAAAAAGGAGAAAAATTATTTAATTTCCTTTTTGTTTCAAATGTTGAGGTCACATCTATTTCACAGACTTCTAAATCTAACTACTGCGCTGACGGCTAGCATGGCATCCGTCCACAAGAGAAAGTTGGATAATGAAAGGTGGATAATGAATGTGTTTTCCAAGAAAAATGGACCGAAGAATACTTCTTTGTTGAAGTGAGGGGCAAGCCAGTTTGCCTTGTGTGTAGAGAGTCGCTCGCTGTACTGAAAAAAGCCATCCTGGAATGTCACTACAGTACTAAACATGCTAGGCTAAGTGAGTTGCAAGGGCAGGTACACAGAGATAAAATAAATGCACTTCGGCAAAGTTTGTGTGCCCAACAGGCAGCTTTCACCAGACCGAATTTGGACAGAGGTAACGTTGTACATGCAAGTTATGTGGTGAGTGAGCTAATCGCCAAGAAACTGAAACCTCATTCAGATGGGGAATTTGTGAAGGAGTGCCTTGTTGCTACAGCAGAACGGCTTGCACCTGATAAAGGGAAATTGTTCCAAAGCGTGTTAATTGCGAAGAACTGTCGCCGATCGGATTACAGATATGGATGTTGAAAAAACACTGAAGGACAGAACACAGAATTTTGAGTTTTTCTCAGTAGCCTGTGATGAAACAACAGACAATTAGAAATACTGCCCAATTAGCCATTTCTGTGTGCGTGGGATTACTTTGGAGTCCGATCCAACGGCGGACTTGCTTTCACTGCAAGCCATGTATGGCTCTACTAAAGGTGAGGATTTGTTTGGGCAAGTTATGTCAGCTATGAACCAGTTTGAATTTCCATTTGAAAAGCCCCAGCCATAGTTGGCGGTGAAAGGGGATTAACCGCATTTATCCGAAGAGAATTGAGCCGTCAAAATATTGATCCAAGTGAGTTAGTTGTGTGCCACTGTATGGACCTTTTTCACAGCAGACATTTTGACTTACTTACTTAGTAGGAAAAGCACAGGTGAAATTAATAACCTTAACGATGGCTCAATTCCACCAAGTGTCCCAGTAAGCTATTTCAGTGAGTCAGCATGCACAATACCTGGGCCTCTCCTAAGTGGAATGCAGCCATCAGTAATGGTTTTAAATACACCTGTGGTTTTCCTACTATGACATGTCAAAATTTCTGCCGTGAAAAAGGTCTATACATCAAGAGAATTTGTGCGCACATTCCCTGAAGCTCAGTAATGTAATGTCGACTGTCGTTTCCACGATCACTTTTAACAAAAGTAGAGGGCTGAGTAGCCGCCTGTTCAAGGAACTTTTGAGTGAGCTTGAGTCGGAATATGGAGATCTGGTGTACCATTGTGAGGTTCGATGGCTGAGTCGTGGGGAGACGCTCGCACGGTTTTACAAATTGAGGGAAAAAGTAAAACAAGTCACGGATATGAAGGGCGAGCCTGTTAATGAACTCCGTGAAGTGGCTGTGTGATTTGGCATTCACGGTGGACATTACCAAACACCTTTCTGAGCTGAATGTCACGCTCCAAGGTCCCAACCAGTGAGTGAGAGGTTTCAGGACATGAAAAGTAAGGTAAAGCAATTTAAAGTAATTAAACGCCATTTAATCAAGCTCAGCGTAAATTCTTAAAAGGAAGACTACATATATCTTTTCCATCACTCATAATGATCAGCTGTTTCATGGTACGTCACTTGTCAGTAGTAATCAGAGCAGCTGTGTCGTTGTTAGTTAAACCAATCAGGGTCGGTGATTTGTCACGAGCCTATCGCAGCATGACATCCTGCTTTAAATCTGCTCTGTCTTCCGCGGTTGACAGTTGTCGTTTCAGGAAATTGAGTGCGTCCCGCCTCCTACCCTTCTGCCACCGGTGGTCACGCCCTCGGACCTGGGTTCGTCTGCGCTTGGCTGTCGATGGTTCCTCTGCTCATTCACCACCACCAGTGTCTGGACTCCACATATGTTTGGGTTTCCTTAAACCCTTTAGGACATTTGGGTTCGATGGATTCCAATCTCCAGAGACTTGTACATTTACATGTTTATCTGTACAATAAATATGTTCATAATTGCAAGGAAGTCTCTCCTGATTGAAATGTGGAACCAGCTGACGGGCCTGACAACCTGCAACACAAAATCATTGAGCTGCGAACCAATTGTGAGCTCAAAGCAAAGTACAACAACCTCCCTCTGCTTGAGTTGTATAAACTGTATGTTCGTGCTGGTCTCAAGAGACATGCACTGAGATTTGCATCCTTGTTTGGCACATCTTACTGCTGTAAGCAATTCTTCTCAAAACTGACTCTTGCAAATTCTTGCTTCCGCTCAAGACTGACAGACCAAAACCTGGAAAATCAACTGCGAGTATCATCATCATCACCTTCATCGCCATCCAACATCGGAGGCCTAGTGAAAGAGAACCCGTCCCAGCCATCTCACTAGAGAGCAGGCGTGTGCAGGAGGGAGATGCAGCTATGCTACAGAAGCTCAAGGTAAATTAGTGCTTTATTTTAAACGTCAGCATTAGAGGCATTAACAAAAACCACATTCAACATAACCATAACAATAGCGTGACGGCCTTCTGCTCGTTTTCTGTCTAGTGTACAGGTGTGTCAGGAGCTAATGAGCTGATGAGCTGCCCCTGTGTGCCGGTGTCCAAAGACAAGGGCTGCTTCCTCTTACCTTGAGAGGGCCATTCTTACTTTGCAGCACAGCACTCCGACACATTGCAAACACACACCATCCATGCAATACTGACGACTGACTTGATCCCATCTCACGCTCTTTGTTTGGTTAATTTAATTTGGTTAATAAATCCACATTTTAGTTAAAATCTAACCTCTCGACTCCCTCTTTTGTTGTGGTCTTACCCCTAGGTAAAAAGTGTCTGTGTGTGCTCAGCTCTCAGGCAGTAAAACAAACCAAAAAAACTGTGGCCCGCGAAACAAGTTATAAAAACTGATATGGCCCTTGATGTCAAAAAAAGGTTCCCCGTCTCTGTGCTAGTATCTCTGTTGACTAAACGAAATATGGTGGAGTCGATGTTAGCTCACGTTAGGTTGTGGATTAGCAAACTGTCGCTAGCTACTGCTGTAAAGCCAAACAGTTGGGAGCAGCCATCACAAACAACAGCAAACGGTTGAGGCTAAACTGACCTATGGAAAACAGCAAACCGTGAAACAGCTAAGCTAACGTTATTATTCACTTGTCCATAACGAAGAGAGCCCTCATCACTTCTCATTCCATTGAAATCACAGAGGTTTCTGCAGCGTTGAAAAGCCTCACTGATGTTAACAAGGTTCTTCCTTCTGTCCTGATCATACAACTTATTTTTTAATTAGTTTTTCTATAGTCCTTTTCCTCTTTTGCTGTTTCTCTTGGCCGGCTGCGGCCTCCGCCCCCTCTCCCCCTGCTTCCATCACTTCCTTGCACCTGTTGCTGATTTTTTTTTTTTTTTGGGCTCTTGCGCCCCTTTCTGTTTGTTTTGCATTTAGGATAGCCAGGGCTGTGTAGGGACACTTTTTTTTTTTTTTTTCATCGCACACAGAAAATAGAGGTATTTGACCGCGAGGAGATGAATTTGACAAAAAGTGTATTGGATAAACATTCCTTACTGCCCCTTCAATCCAGCCACTCTGTTCTCTTTTTCTCTTCAATTATTTCTCTTTGATTCTATCTTTAAAGTTGTAAACCTTCCGTACTGTCTGCATATTGACAGTATCTAAATCTTTGTGCCCTTCTATTTTCCTCTTCTTATCTCTCATGTGCACGTTATCCAGCTGCTCTGTGACTCATACCTCTAACTGTGTGTGTACATGATTTACAGTAATAGCAATATAAGGAAAACAGTACTTATCTTAAAATGTACTTGAATAGGAAAAGTAGGGCAGTTAAAATGTACTCTTAGTAAACTTTAAAAATGAAAATCTTTAAGCTATGAAATAAATTGCATTAAATTACAACTTAAATGTCACAAGCGGAACAGCATCAGCAACAAGAGCCCTTATATTATGTCAAAACCAACACTAAATACAATTTCTATAGACGACAGATTATCAAACAGTTGTATGCTGTGGTTACCTTCCTCAGTGTAGCTTCACTAGAATTAACCAGTCTATGGACACAATGGCGGGGTGCAACAAGCACTATTAAGCTAGCCTAATACATTAAATAGCCTAATGCTTCTAATAGAATCAGCAGAATAAAACATCACAGACAACACATGGATCTATGAATAATATAAACTCCACAGCGGCTGCAGACACAAACCTACATATTAAAGCAAGGGAGAGGCTGTAAAGGTTTTACACACAAGGTAAGCACCAGTATTGGGCAAGTCACTGAAAATTAGTAATTAGTTAGTTCTTTTAAAAGTAATTGAATTACTTTACCAATTATTGTACATCAAAAGTAATTAGTTACTATGGAAAGTAACTTACTTTTAAGTTACTTTTATGTCTGCTTTAAAATAATGTCAAACACAATAAACAATTTTTAGACCTATTTATTGTAATCCACAGGGCAACAGGCCTTCAAATCAAGCAGTAGTACAAAAGTCCCTTTTATTACTTGAAACGAAATAACTCTCAATCATTTAACAGTGTTTTCCTTTTTTTTTAAACCACATTAGGCCCTATGAAATAAAAGTGACTGGCCTACAGTATACCTAGCAATCAATGTATCCAGCTCTGCCTGGCTTATCGGCTGCACTGCAGTCCGTGTAAAATCTAGCTTTGGTTGTTTGCGTGGAGTGGCGCCTTCAGCATCCATAGGGCAGGGCTCTTTCACTACTAGCTTTGTCGAAGCGTGTTGCTTCATAAGATTTGAATTGCTACTCTTAGATGTGGATAGGTTATTTACACCTGCATGTAATTGACAACTCACCACTACATTTTTGTCTTTAATTTCGACGAGCGAAAAGTAATGTCTGTCATATACGGTAGTTAGATTGCACCTGCGCATATACTGTGATAGATACGGTAGTTAAAATGTGCCTGCGAATATACTGTGATAAATACGGTAGCACCCAAAACGTGTGTCACTGCTCACTTCTTGCTTGCATCGGGAGTTCAGAGTAAAGAAAACTAAATGATCTCACTTCCAAGAAATCCAAACTGTGTCAAGCACCATTATCTTACCTAATTCCCCAATAGATAGTGAGTGAACAGACATTTATTTAAATGGAAATCTTTGACATTAGATTAACATGGCAGATTTTCAAAAATACACACAAATAAGCAACTTTGGTACAGTAACAGCAGTAAATGTAATTTTTAACTTCCCCCCCTCCTGGTCCCCCCTAATGCTTTGTTATTTCTAGGCTAGGGAATATACTGTAGATATATATAGACTTAGATAAAAAGAGATGAGAGGTAGTACATTTTAAGCTAGAGCTGGGAGTGGATTATTCAAGTTTAGCATAAAGACCAGAAATGGGGTAATACTAGTCTGGTTCCAGAGAAGGAAATTGTGCTTTGCTGTAAGAAAGATCTTTGTTCATACTGCCGCTGCGATCGATGCTCATTCCGACCTCAGTTCAGTAGTAAATTCAGCAGTGCTGCACGATTTGAAGAAAAAGTCATATTGTGATGGCAATATAATGATATCATGAGTCTTGTTGTGGTGGAGTGGAGATAGAGGACCCAAATGCAGAGAGAGAGGCAGGCAGGCAGGCGATGGTTGGAGCTCAGGGATTTATTTGTACCAAAACAGGGAGCAAACCAACGAAAGGGATGCAAAAAGCAAAGGCCAACACAAGGAGTCCAAACTGAGGCAGGCAGGCAAAAGGCGAAGTCCCAAATCCAAAAGTACCCAGAGAAAAGGTTAACAAAAACCACAGGGGAGATTTCCAAAAACACATTCGAGAGGACAAGACACAGGGCAAGGACACAAACAATTGCAAAATGATCTGACACGAGACACAGGGAACACAGAGGCTAAATACATGAGCTAACAAATGAGGGGCAGGTGATACAGCAGGTCAAAGACATCAGGGCGGGGCAGGACAATCAACAAAGGCGGGAAAACGCAGGAGGTAAATTGGAGAAGACAAGACAGAGAACCAGACTATCAAAATAAAACAGGAAACCAGAAAAACACAATACACAGAACAAGGAGTACACAATACAAACAAGAATACACAGTTAAAACGGGATAAACAGAAACACACAATAGGGAAATAAGGAACAGAATATACACAAGAATATACAAAACCAAAGAATATACAAAAACAGGCAACAGAAACGTCCACAAGCATCACAAGTCTACTTGCTTCGCCATCAAGGAAAATGCACAAAATGGGTTAGGGAATGTGAAAGTTATTAGCGTTAGGGTTCCAAGGGGTAAGCGCTTAATACATCCATGGGGAAGTGTTAATCAGAAGGCTACGTAAAGTGAGTTAACTGTGAACAATAAAACAAGCTTCTGAAGACACAGTGGCTTCATCTGTTGTTAACACTGTCTGTAAAGTGAAGGCTGTTACGTGCACACAGCACCCCTTTTTGTTTAATCAAATCGCAACATTTTTGTGAGCCTGAGTGACATCACTCAGCAGCCCTAAAATTCAGCAAGTTTTTGGTTAAAGCTGTTGCATTCAGTTCAGTACAACACTATGCCTATATGAGCACTGTTTACAAGTTTAAAAGGTCAGCAGTCACCTATTTGTCTTAAAGTTTGACAAACTTTTTTTTTTTTTTTTACACATTTTATTTTTTGTACATAACATCTAGAAATAGAAATGTAAAATAACACATTTAGATTTTATAGACACTAGTGCAGTGCCCGTTGAAAATGTGCCTGTTTGGAACGGGCCGATTGCTTTGCCTGTGGTATTGCTGCTTGTAGAATTCATCAAAACAAAATTGTACCCCAAAATTACTTAACTTACTGATTTACCTGACAGAGAACGATGCAGATTCAGAATGTAATCACAAAATATCACAATGACAATGTGGAGTAATCAGACATTAGCGTCATGGACTCATGGCAGCGCGCTACCCACCCGGCCCGTTATGAGCGCTAAATAGCACATACCTAGAGATTGGCATGGTTTTATGTCAGTTAGCCTAATAGCTGGTTTGATTTGCATTGAGAGATGATTTTATGGAAAGTCCCCCATGCCAATCTCTAGGTGTGGTGAAGGTTTGTGATGATGTGGGGCTATTTTAATTACAAAGGCCAAGAGAACTTTATCAGGATGCATAGTATCCTGGATCCATGAAATAACTGGCCTTTAAAAAATAAAAATCGGCCTGCCTCTATGGGAATTTAACATAGGGGTGTACTCACTTTTGTTGCCAGCGGTTTAGACATTAATGGCTGTGTGTTGAGTTATTTTGAGGAGACCGCACATTTACACTGTTATACAAGCTGTACACTTAATACTTTACATTGTAGCAAAGTGAAATTTCTTCAGTGTTGTCTCGTAAAAAGATATAATGAAATATTTACTAAAATGTGAGGGGTGTACTCCCTTTTGTGAGATACTGTATATTTAACGATATCTTTTGCATTTCTAATCCAAACAATTTGGCACTGCACTTACAGTCCGTAGCAAGCAGTGTTGGGGAAGTTACAGTACTTTTAAAAGTAGTGTTTACTCGTTACTTCTTAAAGTAATCCTTTACTTTACTTAGTTACCCCCTATGGAAAGTAACTTTTTACTTTACTCGTTACTTTTAATAGCAGGTGTCTCTGACAGAGACTGAAGTTAATTATACAAAAGCTATCTTTGACCATAAAGCCAATCTATGGTTTATCAGGGAAGTGTCTGAACTAGGCTACACTGCAGATTCTCTACTCATAGAGTGACGGCTGATTCATTATGAACAAGTCCAGCGCGGGTTGAATGCACATCGGCAGGTCATCGGCGTTACACAGTGTTAATGTGTAATGTCCATATCTACTTGTAGTACCTACTGGTCGCGCAGCCACGATGGTCCGTGCATTGTAATAGACATATGCAGCCTCTTTTCTGGAAGTCCTTGCGTGTCCACAGCGATCCGCTGCGTGTTGCCTAGTCTATGTATGAGCCCATCTCCACCGCATCCATCTTGAGATTGTCAGCTTTGTGTCTGCCTGGCATGCTCTGTTTGTAGGATGGCCGATTTAACCGCCAGTCCTCAGCGTTATAGTGGCATGCGTCACATACAGTAGCTCTCCGCTCAGAGCGCCGTCCAGTAAAAAGCCACAAAGCTAAAAACGCTCTCAAAAGTTAGCGTTGGCTGCAGCATTGCTCGGCTACTACCAGCCTCTGTCACGTCCGTGTGGAGCTTGTGAGTGTGCAGCTGAGAAGGCAGTGTCGCTGTCAAATCTGTCCCTGGGAAAAATAACGTTGCGCCGAATTGAAAAAGGAACTACGTTTCGTTACCAAATTTTCAGATGTAACGCGTTACTTTACTTTCTCCCGGAAAAAGTAGTTGCGTTACTGTAACGCATTACTGTAACGTAACTACTTTTTTTTACTCCCAACACTGGTAGCAAGACACCTGTCAAGTTTGAAATCCATCGGACACCTACACAGACAGACAGAGAGACAAACAGACAGACGTTCCTGCAATTTATAGATAGATGGAGCTGGATTTACCTGAAACCCTCGGTCCTCGCAATGATGGTAAAACAAACGTGTGTTTGTAAGTGTCTGTTTTAGTGTGTGTATATGTGTCACACAGTGCTGAATGGCTGGATTTTCTTATTGCTCAAACAGGAAATCCATTCTGTCAGTCTCCTCCCTAATTAATTGTCACACACACACACACACACACACACACACAGAACATGTTCATAAAACCCTACAAGTCCCCATGTACACTAAAGATCAGTGATATACAATGCTATTATGTGTCCATGTACACAAACATGGAAACTCACACACATATAGATTATTGGCTAATCGTGCACATTAAAGCCATTAGATGAAACATTATCTCTTTGATCAGTGTTTATAGCAGCCATATACCAGTGCAGCGATGATGCCTTTTGCAAATTCAGAGTGCTTTAGACCAACTGTGGGCAGCTGACCCTTTCCTGTACCATTAGAGGCTAAACTCGACAATTTATCAACAAGACACTGGAAGAGCAAATATATTCCCTGCTCTCTAAAACCCACAGCAGATAGTAAAAAGCACCTATGCCTAATTAGCTTGAGTCCTGTTCCAACGTTTCAGCAGACAACACCAGATGGTATATTTCTTTTTTTGTCACAGTTAAGGGAGGTGTTGATTGACTCCATACTACGTTATCCTTCTCATTTCTCCAAAGGATTTTAAAACAGTAACACTGAGGCTTTTCTACATTGATACATATTCTGACATAAACTTTGGTAGATTGTGATTTTGTAGCTTGAATAACAATAAGTGTGTAATAAACTTGCTAGGGGAATTTGACGAGGAGTACACCCGAGGTTATTATTAAGCCTCATTTATTAAACTAAGGTTAACACAAATGAAAGATGGAGTGTGTGAATCGACAGTCAGCGTGGCAAGAAATGCATGGATGTGTGTGCTGTGAAAGCGTTGAGGGGGTAAAACCAACAGACAATAATGCAGAGACCGAATGAACACATGACCCAGCCTTTATAGACTCAGGGCCCAGTTGAGCTTAATAAAGGAGATGGCCCTCCTTTGCCCTCCTGTCTGCTGAGGTTGGCCAGGACAACCTTCAAAACAGTGGGAGAGGCGTCACACCCCAAGAAGCCTTAGATTTAGAGGAGTAATTCAAGGATGAGAAACTATTGGCAAAGAGAAGCCAGTGAATTGTGGGGGATAGCACATGACATTTTCTTAATGAAAATCATTGGGAAACAATATAAAACTTAACCACTTCAAAATGCAGATCTGGCCTACAGTCAAGTAGTCAAATTCCTAAATACTTTTCGTTGACCTTTATTGAAAACATCATGAGGTCAAGGAAAGATGTAAAGGAGAGTTCATAAGTAATTAGGAAAAGTGCTCAGAGAATCCAACTTCACGACAAGGCTATGTAATTATGTGATGGCGGATGTTATTATGGTGGGTCTGTCCTGGTGAAACTACAATGTTCTGAAGATGGACTACGAAAACATAATACCAAAATATTACTTCATTACCAAGGTTGGAATTAAAATTAAAAAAAAGGAATGAATGTGGGAGTGGAGAGGATGGAATGGCCTGCCAGCAGTCCTGACCTCAACCCCTACCAAACATAAATTTCCTTACTTTTTGTACTAAGTTTAGTTGGCAAACCTATTTTGGGCTTCATTTAATAAACTTAACCTGTAGTAGTACACAATCGTATGTGTATTGTTTTGATTACAATGTGCAGATTTATGTCTATTTATTTCTATTTCTCACCGTTAATTAACGGCATGGGTTACAGGTTGCCTGAATAAGGCTGAATAACGCTAGTTTTAGCCCTACCAAATGGATATATACCTGGATGAGCCCCCATTTCTCAAAAACTGGCTCAGGGAATGTGACAAGGAGGGAGCCCACGCGAGGTTATACTTAATAAACTCAATTGAACAATGGAGTGTGTAGATGCAAAACCAAAGGCAATGATGCAGGGTGGACGCAAGTTGTAGGAAGGGAGAGACAGCGTAAAAACAAGGGCCAGCCTAAGGGCCCAGGTGAGCTTAACCCTTGTGTTGACTTTGGGTCAAATCGACCCGTTTTCAATTTTTGTTTTATATCGGAAAATATGGGACGTAGAAATAAGCGCTGAAAATGTGTAGAAGAAAATTTTTACAATTAAAAACGTTGTAAAGCAAAAACAAACAAAAAATGGCGTCAAAAACGTCGAAAAAATAAGTTTTTTTTTTCAAGGTTGATGGGAAGGCAACACAAGGGTTAATCAAGCTGACAGCCCTCCTCTGTCATCCTACTGCCTGAGGCTGGCCAGAACAGCCTCCAAGACAGTGGGAATGGCCTCATAGCTATATGGGTACGATCAACAAGGGCTGCCTGTTCCCCTTACCTTTAGGTCCATCCTTTTTAACTAGATTAATTTGATGTTCTGCTATGGTAACTGGGAGGAGGTACTATCTATCTATCAGTGCACAGAAAAATGCATGTCTAAATGTTAGAGTGCAATATAAACATCAGTAAATGAAAACTCATGCTTCCTGTACACATGCTCGTCAACATCAAGACTGGTTCTCAGTTCTGATCAGATGAGTAGTTTTTCCTTAAAATGTGAACATTTATAATTATACTTTAACAAAATGCTCTGCTTTAAACAGCATGGAAAAGGTTCACATGTATGACAGGGTGACATTTTAACTTAAAGTAAGCCTCCAAAGAAAATGTGGCGTCGGGTCCAAAAAAAAAAAGGTTTGAGCCATCCCTGCTGACAGTAGGGAACTGCTTTCAGCTTCAATTAGCGAGTCTGTGTCTGTCTGTCTAATTCCTGTAGCTGTTAGGCGCAAAAAGCCTCCTATCTGTGGCCTAATGTCGCATGTTGCAGCAGAGGTTTTGTTGCCTTGGCATGAAACAAATGAATGGGAAAACATGATTTACTGAAATTTGCCACACAACATCAACTTTCCAAAATCCTGCCTGAGGAAACACACA
Source organism: Perca flavescens (assembly GCF_004354835.1). Taxonomy (NCBI): domain Eukaryota; kingdom Metazoa; phylum Chordata; class Actinopteri; order Perciformes; family Percidae; genus Perca; species Perca flavescens. The sequence goes on from NC_041344.1 coordinate 26,373,594, forward strand.
ACTGAAAGTATGATACACTTTTTTTATATTACCTCTTTTAGGACAGCCAGGGCAATTTCTTCCCTAAACTTCAATAAATATTCTTCTTCTTCCATTAGTTATAACTTTGGCTGTTTGCTTTGGTGGACATGCGTTTGAAGGTAAACTGTCCCATTTTCTATTTCCGTCTTCATCTTAGTCCCCCTGCTGTTACGGTTACTCTGAGTCTCAGGGTAGGCTCTGATGGGGAAAAAAAAAACCTGACAAAAAAGATAATATTACTGCATCTGTGAGTCAGTCTGGTTACATTCTCACCCCGTGCTTCTGCCACAGTGGATCTCGACAACTTAAGTGATCCGTCGTCTTTCAGCTGCTTATATTTCCAATGAATGTACCAAAAGGAAAAACATAAGGCAAATGGAGAAAAAAAAACTCCACAGGTAATGCATCCCAGATAATGTTAAATGCCTGTCGGACGTGTAAAGGTATATCATGATGAAAAATGTCTGGTGCACGTGTGCGACATCACATTTCTAAATCATTCAAACTTTTAAAGATTGAAAAGTTTCCCAACACAGCAACAACTGATATATACCGTATAGCTGTGCAATGTCTTAAACATGGTAATTAGGAGAGCGGCAGCTGACTATATTCTATTCATATTTTGTTCATTTTCCAAAGACACTGAAGCAAAACATCTTTTGCACCTAGTTTTGTCAGGCTCACTTGTGTATGACTCCAGTGCTTAATATACAAAATATAATTGAAGAAATTACAGTTGTCACACTGTGCATACGGCTCGCTGCTCCTTTCTTTGAATATTTCCCTTCTGCTGGCAACACCTCTGGGATTCAGCTATACTCAGGGTAAACACATTCATTAGAGGACAGATTCTTTTTAATTCCGCTATGAATAATTGAGGCACAGTATGGAACGCCAAGCAATCATCCTAACAGGATTTGTTTTCATGACATCTGCTTTAATAATTACAACCGATGCCGTTAATGTCATAGTACTAGAGTTTAGATTCTCTGCCCGAGCCCGAGCCCGAGCCCGAACTTGACCGATATTTTCCGCCGCTATCCTCTGGCCAGGCCAGACCGGGCCCTTGATCAAGCATTTGTGTTTTTTTAATCATTACGTTATTAGCTTGATTGGGTGGGGAGAAAGCTATGCCTCTCCAGCTTCTCCCGTAGCTCTGGGTAGTGTGGCCAGTGCGTCGGCATGCAGACCGTGGCGAAGGACAGTATTAATTAGGTGATCGAGACAAGAAAGTCTCCCATATGGTTCCAGGGCTTTGATTATGTTGCTGCCTTGATCTGTTACCCACATTATTTGGCTGAGGGAGATAGGGTCGAGTTTTTTTTTTTTTACGTTTCTTCATTCGGATCCATTTGTGACCCATTCCATTCTGAATAATCAAACAACGCAGTTTACATGCTTCGTCCTTGTTGCATTATTCATTAAAGGTCCCATGGCATGAAAATTTCACTTTGTGAGGTTTTTTTAACATTAATATGCGTTCCCCCAGCCTGCCTATGGTCCCCCAGTGGCTAGAAATGGCGATAGGTGTAAACCGAGCCCTGGGTATCCTGCTCTGCCTTTGAGAAAATGAAAGCTCAGATGGGCTGATCTGGAAAAGAGAAAGGGGAGGTAACCTTGCTCATTATGAGGTCATAAGGAGCAAGGTTACCTCCCCTTTTTCTGCTCTGCCCGCCCAGAGAATTTGGCCCACCCATGAGAGAGAGAGACATCATGGCTTTCGAACGAGCAAAGTGACAGTTGGTCGAGGTCACACCCCCACCCTCCACCTTGCCCCCCCACCTCTCTCCTCCTCAATAGTTACAGACACAGAAATGGCACATCCTAAGGAAAGCTCATTGTGGGACTGGCTCTAGTGGCTGTAATTCTGCACCGAGGCTGAATTTGGGGAAAGACACTTCAGATACAGTATTAGGGGACCACTAAGGTCTATATAAAAGAGAATAAAAGATACAGTATTAGGGGACCACTAAGGTCTATATAAAAGAGACTTCAGATACAGTATTAGGGGACCACTAAGGCCTATATAAAAGCATCCAAAGAGCACCATGTCATGGGACCTTATTCTAATGGGAGATAATTCAATAGATATTTATTGTACAAATGTATGATATTGAATGTACAAAGTCTTTTGGAGATTGGACTCCATCGAATTAATAATATTCTTAAAGGGGTAGGGAATAGGAACATAACCCTCCGATGGAGTCCAGACACTGGTGGCGGTGGCGAAGAGACCAGAGACCAGACCGAAGAGGCAACGGAGCGGTCAGCCGGGAGAAACACGAAGACCGGAGGCGGCAGGGGAGGAGGAGGGCCGAGCGCTTTGCCTGAAACGACAGCTGACAGCACAAGGAGAGAACAGATTTAAAGCAGAGTAGTAAGGCTGTGATTGGCCCTTGAATCTCGTGGCCAAGTCTGATTGGTTTAACTGACAGCGTCACTTCTTGAACAGCTGATTTGATTTAAGAATGAGTAGTGATTGTGTTAATGACATCATCCTGAAAGAATTTGCACTGAGCTTCATTTTCTAAACAGATTTCTGTAGTTACGATAACTCTGAATTGTAGGAGAACGTCAGTTATAACGGCCCACGTATAAAAAAACTTGTCAGGTTTAAATTAGGCTCGGGCTCATATTTGCAGTTAACGTGTCGGGCCGGGCTCGGACACAACGTGCACGGGCTCAGGTAGGGTTAAGGGTCCGACTTAAGCTCTACATAGTACCCTCATTGTCATGCAGCCCATTTTTAGTTTAAAGGAATAGTTTTACATTTTGGGAAATGCCCCTATTTGCATTTGAAAATTAGATAATAATAACGCCCATGTCTGTGTGTATTAACCATAAAGGTCCGACGTTTAGCTTAGTTTAGCATCAATGAATAATTTAAATTCATAATTATCCAAAAGATTTGAATGAATAATGAACAATTCCACTAATCATCAGTTTGTTTTATGTTAATGCTTGTTATTCTTGGTGATAAATTGAATTCACTTTCAGAAACTATTAGAATTGATATCTGAAACCTTGAATGTGAGCTTTGGCCATCTTATCTAGTCCATTTCAAATTGTAGAGCTGATCCAGTGGAGTTGGTTGAAGCAGGCTTGGCTAAGCTCTGCTCATATGTTGCCTTTAGGAAACATCAATCCATCTGATGAAGCCCTGTGAAGCCATCCGTCCTTTTGCTATCTCCCCCTCCAACCAACAAGTCTCTTCCTCCATCCCTTCAGCCCCTCTTGGCGCCCACACTTCTATTCTCTCTATCTCTGAATATCTGGAAGTGCTTAGCAACATGCCTGGCCACGCTGTCAGTTGAGTGCACACATTTCATGTGACACTTCTGCCCTGTGCTGTATGTTTAAATTGCCTCCGGTGTGTGCAGGCAGGTTTGCAAATGCCTTAACACTTTGTGTACATGTGATTGTTGTGTATGAATTTAAATATGAAAGTTTATGAAATGCACACATACTATAAATGTGTTTTTTAATTTATACTTTTTACTTCCTCTTTGCCTTCTCATCCTAATTCCATTGTTATTTCCTGGCTCTCGCACCCTTTTTTTTTCTTAATTCTCTCCCTTTATCTTCTTTCTTCTTCTTTTTCCTCCATGTATACATTACATTCTTCCATCTTTTCCCTTTTTTTCCCTCTCTCTTTCCACCTTTCAACATCTTGGATAAGGTAGCCATGGAAACACAGCCAAAGTGTGTTCGACACACACACACACACACACGTGCGCGCGCGCACACACGCACACAGACTAAAACTTTCGTGTTTCTATCTCTCCCTTTTCTCTCTCTAGGGATAGTCTTAATCTGTTGCTATGGATACAAACATTGGGGGATGAATCCTTCTCCAAGAAACTTTGAAGCACTTAAAAGACATAAGTATGAAAGAGAGAACGTTTTAAGGCGATTGTCCTGGTGGTCAACTTTTAATACCCATTTACTGATTACTACACTCAGATTCAGGTTTATTTTCAAATGTAGCTTTTTCTTTCCGTCTTTCTTTCTTCATTTCATAGATCGTGTCTGGACGGTATGCCAAGATTTGCGAAAGTCTGGCGAGATAGTTAAGGTTAGGCATGGACCCCGAATGGTTAAGGTTCTTATAGGTCGTAGGGCAACGAGTCTCCCGAAAGTTTTCGCAAATCTAGGGTTATCGTGTAGAAGCGACACAATGCGTGCAATGGCGGACGTGGCCGAAATAGTGCTGATCCTTACCTTGTTAACAGAACTTTACATGTTTACAGAAATGTATAGAAATATACTGCTGCACTGACCTGCACTGAACATTTTTAAAATAACTTGCTGTAGATTTTCCAAAGTTGCCGTTAGAAGCCGAGGGCATGGCAGCGGCAATCATATCAAAAGCAATTCCGCCCTGACTGCTGAATGTGAAAAGGTCAATACACATTTCCAGCCTGAGGTAACTGACATGTAAGGAATTACATTTGGAGATAGGTGTTTCGGACCCAGTGGTTTACAATGATTTTTAAAAATAGCACAGAAAGTGCCCAGAAAGGAAGGCTTATGGGGGCTTTATAGTTCTTTGTTTGGAAGTATTGGACAAATGACATGTTTGGCCTTAGCTGAAAAGTCAGGGGTCACCAAAGTGATTACAATTAATCTCGAGGGGCATGTGAGCGTTTGTACCAAATTGAATGGGAATCCATTTAGTAGTTGTCGGGAGATCACTCAAAAAAAACTTCAAGCTCGTGGTGGTGCTAGAGGAAAAGTCAGGGTGAACATCAAAGTCATTACATTCATTCCCTGGTCTCAAATGGCACGGCAATGCATTCAAATGTTCAGATATTTCAGTCTGGACCAAAGTGATGGATCGACAGCCCAACATAGAGCCCCTCTGCTAGCTATGGCTAAAAATATACAAGAAAATGCTGGAAGACATGAATATCAGAAGCTTTTTGTTAATCACGGCAGCTGTTATTTGTTTCTTGATATGAGGTACAACGGCAACTGTGTTCTCACTTGTGGCGGCTGCTATTATTTTGCTGTCAGGCTCCAACACAAAAGCTTAACGCACAAACAAAGACAGATACACATACTAGTATTTTTTGATGATTTCTATATTATATTTATCACATTCCTGGTACCAGCTGCTTCTTATCCAGGCAATCGCAGAATTAATCACTGTTCAGTTACTGCAGTCAAAGACACACACACACACACACACACACACACACACACACACACACACACACACACACACGTTTTGAAGCAGCAGACTATTGATTTTACTAAAGATACTGCTCATTACAAATCTGATGGAGAGTTTGAACAAATTAGCTTAACATGCACAAGCCAGGTTATTAACTCCGCTGACTTCCTTTTCATTTTTATAAAGTGTTACCTTCTAAAAGGTGCTGTCAGCTCAATGCCTGATTAAAAACATTAAAAAAAACGCAGCACTTTGAGAAATGGGACTATTTAAGAACACAAAAAGCTACAGTGCTTGAATGTATAGCAGACCAAAAAAAAAAAGTGTGTTGGAACAGATCGAAAACATTGTGTGGACTGGTCTCCCACTGCAGGTTCCCCTCAGCATCTCTGCCAAGACAGTGAGTCACCCATCATTTCCCTCCACGGGTGCCACTCTACTTTCTAACTGAGCAGAAGGAAAACAACAACTCTTAATTTCTGTGTCTTTGGGGCAAGTGCTGCTTCCCCCTCCATCTGTCTTTACTATTTTAGTCTGATCTTTTTTTTTTTCTCTCACCGTCTTCCTTTATTGTGTTGTTATCCTTCCGTTATAAAGGCTAACTGCAACCCCTGCTCCACCCCTACTCGGACTCTTCTCTGTAGGTCACATCTGGCAGTAAGATAGCTTATATTTGAGCTTATGGTCTGTTACGTGATGTCCCACATTCGGTCATCAATTGCAGTCAGTGGAACGTGTTCCCAAGCTATAAAATAACTCCCCTCTTCACTAACTTTTTATTTCCTATTCCTTGCGCTTGCATGATGGTCCTCCCATCACAATCATATAACCTCTGCTTGGAAGACAAGCCAAGGTATAATGCATGAAATTAAAATATATCCCTTAATGCACCATTTCTTTTTATCTCTTCACTGGAGCACCTTCCAGCATTTATCTACTAACGTGGGTATCTGTAAGAGGCAGAATGCTGGGTTGTTATGGTCATTTGTGTCCCCAGACACCATCTCAATTGGCCATATTAAAGCACAGAGACATTCTCTTTCACTATTCTCCATTCACGCTAATGGTTATTGTCTGTTTATGCAGCCTGCGCATGTGTGTCATTAAGAACTGTGCATTGGCTTTATAGAGTTCGCCAGCTGGCCATCTCTTATCTTTCTGTTGCCAGCAAAACCAACCCACTGTTTTGGAGCTCATCAAATCCACATGAATGTCAATCCCTCAGCATGGCCCGTCGCTGCGGTGGTGTTACAGTAGCAGTATGGCTCCAGGTGGACCACTGGATGTTGGCACTTTCTGGTTTTTATTACCCAGAATGCTGCGAAGTTCCTATTCAGCTGGGAATGATTTGGGAATATTAACACATTTATCATCGTGAACAGGGTGGGTAGTATTACGATTCTGCTCCTTGTGACTTAAACGGGGAAAAAATAAGGAAGGACAGGTGACAAAACGATGAAATAAAAAGAACTTAGGAAGGCAGGGAAGAAAGAAATATGTAAAGTTAAAATTTAATCATTTAAGACAACATTAATATCAATATCAATTGATGATTTCCCAACATTTTTCATCCTCACCAAAATGTGGGCAATGAAGACCAGTTGCTGCTGCAGGTCATTTATCATTCCAGTGCTGCCACTCCATGGTAGAGTGAAGGAGTGCAGAAATTACAGTATGTGTGCATCTTGTTTTGTCAGAGAGGTAATTCAATCTGCAGCTATTTTCATTAATGAGTAAAGCAAGCACTATAATTGACATCTTTATTAGTTTTCATTTACATTTTATTGTTGCAATGCGATTTGTGTTTCATAAGTGTCAATAATGTTGTCATGAACTTGTTGTTAAAATGTTTAAACCTTGCTTCATCTGCAATAATCTATTTCCTAAATGTCCCAGTAAAGTCCAAACTGGCCTGACGAATCCTGCTGAAACCGTATCCTCCGATAACCCAGCCATCATTTGAGGGCAAACGTCCGCCAAAAGACACATCTGTTCAATTATGTGTTTTGACTGTGAAATTAACCATGTGGATTGCTTGTCATGTTTCCGAGCTTCAAGCTCCTCAGACGGCTGATGAGGTGTAACAAAGCATCACGGAATATACACTAGAGGGAAGATTTCCAAGGACTTGCCAGCAGTTACAGAGTGATGTGAAGTTGACATTTTCAAAAGGCCACTGTGGCCTTTTTGTTAATGATAGACAAATTCATGTTCATCGATCACACAGAAGTAAAAAAAGACTGCTGCTTGTTAAATACTTATTGGTGATACATCAGTTGGTGAGGAACCACATCACCCTTCCGAGAGGCTGTAATGCCCTCATATTAGCTACCAGGATGGCTTACTAAACAGAAAGCCTTTTAGGCTGTAATATGCATTATATACTATACGTTGGGAAGCTAAATTGTTGGATGAATCAAACATGGACATTTAAACGTTTGCTTTTCTTCTTTTAATCTCTAGTAAAGCAAATGTGTGGTCTAACATTGGCCCGAGTGAGCGAAGCCATGTCTTTGTACACATCAAGCAGCCATTTTGGGATATTTTAGACCAGAACTGCAATTATTCACTCAACTTGAATCATCCTCAGGTTTACTCAGTTTACTCATTTGCTCAGATTGACTTTAAGACCATTAACATTAGCATGCTAGCATAGTAAAAACATAGCATGCTAACGGTACAGCTGCAACTGAAGGAAATTCAGTTTAGTTAGTTATAGAGGTGTCATGAAGTGAAAGGTTGAAGGTTTATTCAATTTTGAAATGTGACTGGCGCTTCATTAAAGGGGACTCCATATTCCAAGTTGTCGAGATTTTTCTCTCTGGAACAAAGTGGACCCCTGTTAGCAAGGCTATACAAGTTTCTTCACTTTAAGTTTTTTCTGACTTGGACAAACAGAATAATAACATATTCCTATATTCGGTCTTATGAAAACATTTAACATGCTAGGAAACATGCAACCGTTATGGTGCAGCTGTGAGGGTGATGGAAGTTGGTCATGAATCAATCATTGGAGGGGTCCTTTCTTGAAGTGATCGTTGAACTTGAACAATTTTGCCCTGTTGAAACTTACTTCCAAGTTGTTGAGATATATGAGATATTCCCTGGACCAAGATTACGCTGCTGGCATAGCTATAAATAGTGTCTTCATTGAAACTAAAGGCACCCACTGAAAGTTATGGCTGTCTATATTTTGGACTAACAGAATAATAAAATATACTTTTTTCGCTATTACGAAATACATTTAACATGCTAAGAGATGAAACGTATGCATGCTAACGGTATCGTGTGCATCTGAGGCGCAGGAATTGAGTCTATAGCTTTAGAGGTGTTCGGTAATTAACTGAAACTTTTTAAACCTGTGAAGCATTAAAACTCAGGGGATCGCCGCCAAATTCATTAGGTTTCATTCTCTGCACACTATAAATGTCTGTACTGAATTGTATGGCAATCCATCCAACAGTCAAGATATTTTACTCTCGCTAGTGTGGCTGTCTTCATAGAAACTAAGGCACCAACTGAAAAGTATGTTACGTCCCTGTGAAGTCAAACTCTGTAAAAAGTTTGACACTTTAAATTATGACTCTTGTGCTACAGTACATCGCTATCATTTTTAACCTTATAATATCTCTACATTGTGCTTATGACTCATTTATTGCCATCATACATTGCAGTCTTTGTGCTTTACTTAAGTGAAGCCATTCATCCGGTATCCTCCAGCATTCACTGAAGAGGTGTCCTTTTTAATGAAGACAAGTAGTAGTGAGAGAAATAGCAGGTCACCATGGCAAACAAGCACCTTTGAATTTCCCACATAAAGCAAGATCTACTTGTCCACTATCCAGACCTGATCTAACTTATAACATGATGGCATTAAGCTGAGACAGTTGACATTGTGATTGAACAAACTTACAATACAATTGCCATGGAAATTATGCATTTCCACATACAATTCCGTACAAGTTCACTTTTCCAAGCTCTCTGAAACCGCTCAGCTTCACTTTGCTCTTCTCAATGAAGTCCTGCTTCCTACTTCCCAACACTGCTTTTCTGTATGAGATTATGTTTCTGTGCAATGCCGTAGGGCACATGGGCAGCAACGGTGCCCATCTCAGCCGCTCCCTCCACGTGAAACATCTGATCATCAAAGTAGATGTGAGGCCTGATCTTCTCCAGCATGGGGCCCTTCGGTGCCCCTGCAAGGAACAAGGCCTCATCGATCTCCAGGCCCCAGGCCCTGAGTGTCTTCAGTGCCCGGATACCAGAGCTGGCCGCACTACGCGCTGTGACCAAGAATGTTCGGATGGGACAGTCCAGGCGATGGCCTTTAGCGTAAAACTTTTTCTGGAGCTTCCCCAGTGCTTCCAGGAAGCCCTTCAGAGGTCCCTGCCACAGATAAAGAGATTGTGATAAAAAGAGCTGGTGACATTGTGTATCCCCATGTGTTTTAGTGTCCTGTTTTGTGTATTTAACTCCTTGCATAATTACTTGCCTTGTCATGCAACATCTATATGTACATGGAGCACAAGAAAACTTTCATTGAATTAGCACCAATTTAGCACCATTCGTTTTTAAACCTGCACCGCTCAAAGCTAATATTATCAATTGCTAACTGCCTAACAGAACGGTGCACCAACTGGCAGTCTTAATCCCTGCCTTTTGAAACCATTTATCATATAATTTGCATAATGTATTCATAGAATAATCCGTTAATGAAGTGGATTTAATATTGAGAACATCTGCATATCATTTACAGGTGATTGGGTATGCACGTGAATGGCAAGATGGCAGATTATTGTCAAAAGCTTTCGTTTAATTACAAAAACCTTCACCGGTCCTGGGATAGAGTGTAATGCAATCTGTACTGAACATAATATAATAGATCCATGGCAACACATATATTCTGTTCAAGAGAAAATGTCCAAACAGACCTCCAGTGAAAACTACTTACATGATCCAATAGCGTGTCCTCGTTGTCCCTCTCATGTTCAAAGAACTTGTCCAGCCCATGTGCCTTGAAGATGCGCTCAGATTCATCAGAGAAGAGAACAGCATCACCATCAAATGCCACCCTCAGCTGGGACTCTGATACCTCTGTCAGCTTCTCTGTCATGAACATGGTGGCTGCTGCGATGCCTAAACACAAACACAGACGTCAATAAGAATAGGTTGAACCGTTCAACAATAGATTTGTTGAAAGCAATGGTCCTTTACAGTTTACACTTGCCTTTGTTTCACTTCACTGCAATTTACTTTACTTCACTGCGCTTCACTGCGCATCACTTCTTCACTTCACTGCACTTCAGTTTTTCACTTAACACTGCCCTACACTTCACTGCACTTGACTTCACTTCTTTACTTCGTCACTTCTTCACTGCACTTCAGTTTTTCACTTCACTGTGCTTCACTTCTTCACTGCACCTTTCTTTTCTTTACTGCACCTCACTACAACGCACTTCACTGCACATCACATCTTCACTTCAATGCGCTTCACTTCACTGTACCTCACTGTACTGCACTTTACTGTGCTTCATCTACTTCACGGCACTTCCCTTCTTCACTTCACTGCGCTTCAATTCTTTTCTTTACCACTGCCAGGGGCGTCTGACTCGGGGGTGTGGGAAAGGGGACTGAGTAAAGATGCTAGAATGAATAGCTGTGGATGCGGGGAGGGGCCCGTAGAAAATGCCTTTCTACAGGGCCCAGAATTTTGTTCTACGCCCCTGACCACTGCACTTCAATTCTATTCTTCACTGCACTTTACGTTTTCATCTCGCTGCACTTCTCTTTTTTTTACTTCACAGCACTTTACTGAGCTTTACATCCTTCTCTTCTTTACTTCACTGCAATTCACTTTTTTACGTCAATGCACTGCACTTCACTTCTAATTTCTTTTCCTCTTCACTTTACTTGATTTAAATCAAATTCAATAATGTGTGTGTGTGTGTGTGTATGGGTGGGTGGGAAGGGTTGTGCTTCCCACAGAGTCACTGCATTAGTGACATGAAGCATGTAAGTCACATGAAGAATGTCCCCTGAAGTCACCTTGAGAGGTATGTGGTCGTGCTGGGATCATACAGCAGTCCAGTTCATTTCCCCTCAGCCCTCTACACACAGGGACTGTGACACAGCACATGCAATATGTTGTTTTCTAATTCTTGTTAGTAGAAAATCCAGATTTCGAATTAACAAAAACCCTTTGTGTCAACAAGCTAATACAAATCTTGTTTTTCAGTTAGTTTGAAACAGATTGAATCTTTCATTTTGGATTCGCTTTGCAGTTGTTTCCCTTTGGTTTCAACACTACTTGTCACTGGTCTGCTCTATTTCAGTATTAGCTCTTCCTTTTTGACAGCACTCATAATGCAGTATGAAATGTGCTGCACTGAACAAATGTAAACCTTCAGAAGTCCCACAAATTTCACATTGATGTATTCTGTTTTCAGCTCCCTGTCAGCAGAGCATAATAACATCTTGTATTTCTTTGGCAGAGAGCGGCCCATGTTTTGAAATATTGATACATATTCAGAGTCACAGCCAGAGCAAACAGAAAGAGGGAAAATCTTCAATATGTGACTTCAGCATTAGAGAAGATGTCAGTCACTGCTACTAATTATACAAACAGGACAAAAAAAGCATTCAGAACGTTTACTTGCAGCTTGCCGCGCGTGTGAAAGAATTTAATAGCATCGTACTTCTTTCCATTTAAATGAAAGTTTTAAAGGCGGTGTGGAGTTTTATTCCAACTGACAACCACTTCCCAAGACTTTTCAATCATTTCGCCCTTAAAACTGAACGTATAATAACATTATTAATTCTGCAGCTTTATAAAATGGTCAACTGTAATGTTAGGTGCATGTTTAGTAAATGGACTGGAGGAAAATAAAAATCCTTCACCTTACTCCTGCTTGCAAACTTAGGGCTGACATAGAAATACTCCGGTGGTCTCTATGTTAGTTAACGGTAACCCATTGGGTCATGTTGTCATTCATTGAGGTTACCAGGCAACCACCAGAGACTCCAGGTAGTCAAAATAGTCCAGCACATAACCCTCCATAATTTTTACACTTTTGGACAAATTAACCCTCATGTTGTCCTCGGGTCCAATTTGACCCGTTTTCAAAATTTCAAAATCAGAAATCTTTTTTTTTTTTTTCCTTTCTTTCTTTAAATAAAAAAGTACCCAAAAATTAGATGGATTCCATACATTGCTCTTCGCATGTACAATTCATGATGAGTACTTTTATTGAATTTTGGATGTTTTATTCAAGTTTTAGCATTTCAAAAAAATGTAAATGGTTTGAAAACTGTATTCTGGCTAGTCTATGATTATCCATCAATATATGTTCCTCTAATATTAGTCTAAATATTTCAGAATTTCTGCCTTTTAACTAAAAAATTAGGTATAATGTCCTACAAATGAGGATTATTGTCCATGAATTCCAAAAATAAGTGTAATCCTAGTGGTAATAACTTGGTGTTAGTGGTGTTTGGTGGTTGGGTAACAACAGCATCAAAAAAAAAAAAAAAAAAGTAAAACCATAGAAAAAAGGGATAAGAAAGGGATATAAATGTCAGAAAAAGCGTCACAAAGGTGTTCATTTTTACCCGGGAGGACAACAAGTGCACTGTTGACGGGAAGACAACAAAGGTTAAACAAACAACCAGTGGCAGCCAGCCCATAGAGGGCACTAGGGCACTATCCTTCTTGCTCAACGTCAAAATTAAAAGTTAATTTTCATGGATTCATTATTTCCCTTCCAGTTTAAATTTGTGGGGTCAATGAGTAGCTTACAATGCATTTTCTACAATGAAATTGAATCAAAAACCTACCACTGCAATGCAAAAGACATTTTCCATTGTGGAGGTTGCTGGCAACAGAACTGCCAAGCTGAGCCAGCAAGGAGAGGAAAGCCTGGTCTTACAAATGTGCAGGGATTGGACAGGATTTAGAGCACTCAGGCTGAGCATCCTCCACTTCCACATACAAAATCCTCTACGCCCAATATCTCGCCCGTAGTGTTTTGATGGGATATCGACAGCTTACGTGTGAACGTTAACTGAAACAATCAAATCCCCTAAACAAAATCTGTCACCATCTGATAAACTTGTAGTCAAACAACTTGGACTGGATTAAAGTAACGTTACAATTGGCCAGGAAACCGGTGACAGAGGTAAAGAATACAATCCATAGTTTTGTAACAGGTTGTTTTTAAAAATGTCTGCCTGTTGTGATGTTCAGGCAACATTATGCTGTCCTTGCCTCCTTTTTCCATATCAAAGGAACAGACCAAGGCTGGATAAATACTGGTGTAAATGACCTAAAGCCCCATTTCTAAAATAACAATTAAAAAAAATTAAAAAACAATATCCCACATTGAAAAGTCTATGAAATTGGCCATGTGTGGGAATGTATATATTCCAAGTAAACATGTGGAAGAAAACTAAATGCTTGTTTAACTGTGTTCAGTTCCGTATAAAAAATGTGTCATTCATTATCTTAAAAAAATGTTTTTGTGGTTATTGATAGGAATCAAATAGGGAACATATGAACTGTTCTGTCTGTCTACATTATATTGACAAACTATTTTCTCAGGGTTGCATCTTATATTTTTCACCAGTCGCATTTTCTTTAAGACTGCAAGGAAAGCTCGGGCCTCCCCTAATAGGTCAAAAAATGAATGGTCAAATATGTACTATTGTGTTAACATGTTATTGACTACAAATAAGTTAGATCACGTTAATCTCAAAGACGAGTTAGTTCAGCTACATATAGCAGGTCGACTGTCTCGATTTCCTTCTCATACGTTCCCATAGAGTCACAGTGCATTTCCTCGTTGAAGCCTGGCGTCCATTGACTTCAATGGGACTGGTGCTTTGAACAGTTTTTTTCAGTGCTTCGAAACTAGACGGTTATTGAATAAATGCTGCGACTATGTCCCGCCCACGGACGCTCAGCGTCTCTGGGGGTGAACGGAGGAGTCGGCTGGCCTGGACTGCTCTGTCAAAAGCCTTCATCTCCTTTTGATTGACAGTGTAGTCAAAGGACAAACTGCAGCAACCTATTTCTTGGTATTTGCTTGGCGAAATTGCTTGCCAATTTTCATCATACATTTCATACTATTATACACCACATTCCTTGTTTCAGTTTAACCTAATTCCCACATTTGCTTCTTCGAGTTTAATATTGTATCGTTAGATCGTTTGTTCATTCATTCATACAGTATGCTAGGCTAGTGTTGTAGGGGTGAACTAGCCAGCTAGCAAACAGCAAACGATGGCATACAATGCTAATATTGTCCACGTGATTTTGGCCGAAAATGTGCTTCCCCTCTTTGAAAGACCAGCAGCCGCCACTGATTTCCACCCAGTCTCAGGGCAGTTTGTGAAGCAGAAAGTCCGCTTAATTTGTTGGCATAGCCCGCCCTGAAATAAATCCCACCAGCCACCACTTCAACATATAAAGTGTTAATAAGTAAAATTTAGAGGTAAAGGCTGATTTTTATAACTTTGTACAGAGCCAGGGTGTTTCTGTCTTTATGCTAAGCTAAGCTAACTGGATGCTGACTATCAAAAATCAATCTTCACATCTAACTTTTAAGCAAGAAAGCAATTAAGCGTATAAGATCAACATGCATACCGAAAGATCAGTAACAACGTTTTCTATATTAACAATACATCCTGATTGTGGTCCAAAATAAAACATGTTAAGACAAAAACTGCGACAGTGTGCTTCAAAGTCTACTGGTGCAATGTACCGGTATTCCAAATCATATGACTATTTGGTTTTGCTGTACATCTCCTTTCATTCTAAAGTAACACAGATATATGAGCTTGCTTTTGTGTGTGTGTGTGTGTGTGTGTGTGTGTGTGTGTGTGTGTGTGTGTGTGTGTGTGTGTGTGTATTCATGGGGTCCAAAAACCGGGAATACAGTAATCTTATGCACAGCTTTGTGGGGCCAAAATGCTGGACTCCACAACTTTAAAGGGCTGTTTGAGGGTTAAGACTTGGTTTTAGGATTAGGGTTAGAATTAGGTTACGGTTAGGTTGAGGGTAAGGGTTAAGGTTAGGCATTTAGTTGTGATGGTTAAGGTTAGGGTAAGGGGCTAGGGAATGCATTATGTCAATTACGGGTCCCCACAAAGATGTGTGTGTGTGTGTGTGTGTGTGTGTGTGTGTACCTTCAGCCAGCGCCTCCCGGACCTTGTCAGCGTCAGCAGACAGGTACAGGTTGGTGTGCCAGGCCTTTAGGTAGCCAATTGGACTGCTTCCTCCCGTCATACAAAACCTCTCAATAAACAAGTCTGGGGACAAGAACAACACACAGCAACATGGCTTTTAGTTTCAGTACATCTTCAAATGTCAACATACCGTACAGTGGCAGCATTGCAGACACATTACAATATTCAGTGGTGGAATGCAACAAAGTACATTTACTCCAGTACTGTACTTAAGTACAAATTTGAGGTACGTGCTTTACTTGAGTCTTTTATTATCATAGCACTTTCTACTTCTACTCCACTGCATTTCAGAGAGAAATATTGTACTTTTTACTAGATTAATTGGACAGCTTTAGTTACTGGTTACTTCACACAATAAGGTTTTTGCAAACAAAACATGTATTTTATAAAATGTTTTATTAAACTACCCAACAATATACCTACAAGTACAGCTGAAATAATTAGCCCATTAAACACTTGACAGAACAGTTGTTGATAGTTTCCAGTTCCTGCAATGTGAGGATTTTTCTGTATAGGGTTCTTTTACTTTTATTATTTTAGGTACATTTCAGGATCTGAATACTTCTTCCACCACTGACAATAATGATACATGTATTTGTATCCTTACAGACAGTGAGATAGAAAAATACTTGTTTTTGCCCGTAGCTGTAGCTTGGTCAAAGAGTTTGTGATAAGCAATTTCGAGAGTCACAGGGGTTGAAGTGAAGGGGAGATGGGGACTAGGGACAGAGTGAGAGGATAAACTTACAAGCACTTAAAAGTTGAAGAGGGTCCAAAGAGTGGGTTACCTAGAAGGCCGAAGAAGGGACTGCAAGAAGGGCATGGTGGTAGAGTGTCTGTGTATGTTTAGACTGAGGCAGTCTTTTAATTCATTCCTGATGACTGATCCAAAGAGCAGTGGAGAGACGGTATGGGGAGAACGAGAGGAGACTGATATGAGGCAGGGGCAGAGCCAGATGTTGTAAACATTCGGGGCTCAGCCCAAAACTAGGTGGCACATCCTCCTTCAAGGAGATATTTTAATCCCCATATTGTGGCAGCTATTTGCACTATTTTACAAGCAATAATAATAATATATATAGAAATAATAGAATGCCTAAAAACCTGTAAACCATTTGCTAAAACATGATAGTTGCAAAGGAAAAACAATATAGGATTATCATCAAGTGAACATGTCTGTAAAGAACCCATTTTCAATCAGATATTTGGAGGTGAGAGGTCAAGGGACCCCTTTGAAAAATGGCCAGGCCATATTTCCCCTCGACAAAATATAGCTTTATCAAATAACGCTCCAAATAACTTTGGAGCGTTATTTTGTTTCATATGACACCAATATCTAGCTTTACTCTAGCTTTAAAACAGAACCCACTACAGCCTCTGAAAGGCTAACCCCCCCACCCCTGATATGATGTAATTAAATCTATGATTGCAGAGCTGAATGAGCTGATATTTATGAAAGAAAAGAGTGAACGGGCACAGGAGGAGTAAAGTGATAGACTAATGTTGGGATGGAGATGTGATAAAAATGAGTTTAAGAAGAGTGTAGGGTTGTAATAGAATAAGAATAGGTGGGTGACACCCGAGATAGATGGAGATTTAATGGAAGAGAAGGTTAGTGTGGGTGGCAGATTGATGTGCTTATTATGAAAAGAGAGACGGCAAGGTTAAGGCATCTATTTAAAGCTGCACTAGGCAAGAAACCTGTCTTAGACTTTTTCCACATTGAAGAGTGACTCCAGAAATTTAGTATTGCACATCCATAGAGATGAGGGACTTGTAAATAAAAGAAGGGTCAAAAGAATATGCGGCAGAAGTTGAGATTTCCAGACTATAAGTTCTTAGTTTGAGTCACACACCATAGCTGGATCCAGTATTTCCCATAATGCAACCAACAGGATATTTTCAATAGACCCCCTCCCCACCTGGTAAATACCCTTGTTTTTCAAACTCTGCAACCTCGGTTTGTAAGGTGACATGTCATTTCTCCGACACTCCATTGTTCCGACCTCTCAAAAACCCAAAAAATTCCCTTTGGTCCTACAGCCCACTAGTCTGACCTCCACCAGCAATATTACGAATCCCACTATGGCCACGCCAAGACCTGCCCTTCAATAGCATTTATTGGCCAGGCGTCCATACCACGCAAGGTAACGTAACCCTAGTTGCACAGGCCCTATCCCCTGACCAATCGGCTGTCCTAACCTTAACCATTTGAGGTCAAATGCCTAACCTCAACCAATCGAGCTGCTTCGTAGAGCAGGTCTTGGCCTGGCCATAGTGGGATTCGTAATTTGGCCACCAGCGGGACATCGGACTAGTGGGCTGTAGGACTAAAGGGAGTTTTTCGGGTTATTGAGAGGTTGGAACAATGGAGCGTTGGAGAAATGGGCAGTCCCCGGTTTGTAACACGTGTCCAAGCCCAAGCTAAGGTAACCTTGATGACGTCACTATGACATCACCAGATTTTTTTCAGATATGAGATTAGCTCTCTCGACGAAGAGAAGACATATCACTGTTTTCACAGGCTGAGTAGTACTAATCATGACTAATGAAGTTATCTTTTTATGTAAATATTTTTAATTTATTAAGCCAGCTGAAGGTGATACGTTTTTTGCCTTCCTTTCACACCCAAAAACAAAGCTAACACAGGGAAGTAAAGTCGCTTCCTGTCGCCTTACTTTCTCTGTAATCACTCATTTTAACTGTCAATCCATTCATTAAGCTGTATGTTCATTTTGTGACGGACAATTAAATTTGAGATGTCGACGTATCTGTTCACCAGTGCAGGAATTACAGTTTGCACGAGTTAGCAGGTATAATTACTATCTCCTGACCAGATGTTGGTTTGTGAAGCACAGCTTTGTAGTTTTTCAACTGACAGAAGATAAAGACAAAGAGCTGTAGCTATTGATTTCGTGTGTGGGCAGAGGTCTTTTTGAAAATTTAGCATGAAACTGGTTGGAAATTGTCTCTGTGACAGTGTATGACTTTCACTTTTGCTCCTCGTTTTCCTTTTCTTTCTGTTTTTTTTTTTTTTTTTGTAGTGATTGAACCAAGCTTTTATATTTGTGGTTTTGGACACTAGGTATCTTGTACCTTTTTCTAAATTTCAGACACAGTAAGGTGCAGATCACTGTAAGCTTCAATGCTAATCCCTCAAAAATAACTCTTCCGTAGCACACCATGCTTCATTCACCAAAATTTTTTAGCAATTTTGCCATCAATAGGTAGCCTGGGAAAACCCTGACGAACGAAAGATTTGCTCTGCATGTCATTCTCAGTTACAAGTGAGAAGGGTCTGGTGTCAACCAGGCTAATCAATAGGGTGATTTCCTCACCAGCCATTTATTGAAACAGAAAACAAATGTAGGTTCTAGGTTGTCACATGAGCCACTGTCTGAGGACATGTTTTTGGTTACCATATTTTGATTTGCAGAAGTGCAAAGTTGTGTAGTGCAGTTTTTAGTAAGACTTGTGCAAACAAAGACAGACTTCTCAGAGAGAGAAACAGAGTTCAAAGAACCAAATGTCCTCGGCAGATTTCCTAAATGGTTTATTTAGCTTTGTACTCGGGCCCTGGTGAGTTTGGCCCCCGCACTTCGCTGTACCTAATCATTTCAAACCTCCCAGGAGTCCCCTGCCTATTAGACCGATGCTGGAGCGTGGGACTCACTCGATGGAAAATGTCCTCACTATTGATGTCTTTGTATCTTTTTTCCCTCCTTGTAAAAATGTTTTCATATCATCTAGCTTTGTATGATTTATTTGCTTGTTCAAAAGATCTAAAACATGGTAATAGGAAAGCAGGAAATCAGCAGGACTGCAGAGACACTGCTGTCGCATCAAAAAATGAGCAGCTTCAGTGTACAGTTTAACACTGTACACTCATAGCAGCTTGGTATATATCCATGTGGGATCTTATGCATATTGTAGGCATATATGAGGTCATGTAGTGGCTCCAATTTTTGATTTCCTTAGAGAACAATAATGTCATCTAATGAAATCTCAATTTGCTGGACACAGGGCACATTATAGGACCTGCCAGACATATTGGCCCTTGGGTCCTTCTATGTCGTATGCATGCATAGTAGATGACTAAAATTACATATCTCTGTCATAGGATATTGTTCCCACCTGCTTCAAGACAGCCACCATTGTCTCCTAAAAAGTCTGCAATATCCAGTCCAAATGACTCACACATCTTGAAAATAACAACACCTACATCAAAATGTTTGTTGATTTCAGCTTAGTATTCAACTACATGTGAAAGCTGCCTTTCTTCCTTTTCAATAGACCCTGTTCTCAAAACATTTTTTGTCTGCTTAATCCATAATTCCAGTATAATGTTTCAGTTTTGTCCATAAATGATCATTTAATGTGTGTTAAAATAACATATGCCTGTGATGTGGGGGTAGATCAGCTGCTCACCAGCTCAATCAAGGAGAGTGCATGCAGGTTTGCCTGATTAGGTCCCCTCAGCAGGGAGGGTGTTAAGGTACCTGTTAAGGTGTAGGAGAATAAGTAACATAGTTCTGCAGTTAATGACATTTTTTATAATATCTGGGGTGCCTATTGTTGGGGTTGCATATATACAATATATATATGGATGTCAGCTGTATCTGATGTATGTAAATGTAATGGTATCTCTTTCAGTTTAGCTCACCCTATACTTACCTGTGCAGGTGGTAGGTTCCAATTCGGCCAGGCTCAGATTTGAAAGTGTTTTCAGAACTAGGAAGAAAGAGGAAGGACTTGGCAGCTTGCTGTGAGGTTGCAGTTGTACGTGTTTGTTATTTTGCCTCAGTTAAATTTAGGTTTTTTTTGTGTTTCATTTCGTGCCCTTTGTTTGATATGTCTTTCTTTTTCTTAATAAACACCACAGTTTTTGCACTTAACCAGTTTTCTGTCCAGCTGCACCAAAATCCCTGTGTAAAAGTTTTTGGTACCCCACCACTTTATCGGCCTTCGTATGGATTGGTAGTGGTGTCCCCAATGAAACTGATTGGCAAACCTGGCACTCTGGGCTTGAGTACCACACTCTGCAACTGGATATTGGACTTCCACACAAACAGAACCCAGTCAGTTTGTATTGGCAGCCCCACCTCCTCCACTCTAGTGTTGAACATTGGAGCCCCCCAGGGCTGTGTGCTCAGCCCACTCCTGTTCACGCTGTACACTCACGACTGCAACCCCTGACATGGAGAGAACTCAGTTGTGAAATGTGTGGATGACACCACCATCATCAGCCAGATTACAAACGATGATAATAATTCACATCAGGACCCTATCTCTTAAACAATTACATTCAACGAATCTGCATTCTCAGTTACATTTTGAAGGAAACTTATTTTTTCAGTGACTGGCGCACTGGTCGCTGTTTTAAACCTGTGGTTAACATTGTGAATTGGAAAAAAACTACTTTAGTAAAGTTTAGTAAAGGTTATGGCTTGGATTAAAATAAGTATGTTTGTTACATAATTTACAGTAAGTTACGTACGTAAGATATGTACATTAAGTACATTACATATTTGACATCAGATAAGTATGTTGAAACGTATCCAAGTCAATGCTGAGGTTTGGTTTCACACGGGACATCAACAGTGGTCTCCTGGGTTAAAGTCCTGTTTGTTTGACCCATACTTCCACCCAGACTTCCTCCCTACGCAGACATTGATTAGAAATGTATTTGTAATACGTCAAAGACAAACATAATTCTGGACAAAATATGTTGTCCTCACAATTTAATTGAGAATGGAGTTTCGTTGAATGGGAACATAATTTAGAAGCGATATCTGGATGAAAACATAAATCTTGCAGAGTGGTGCACAGGGAACAACCTACTGCTCAATGTTAGCAAAACCAAGGAGCTAATTATTGGTTGATTTTAGGAAAAAGGAGGCAAAGACCCACACCCCTGTCTACATGAGTGGTTAGCATGTGAACATTTTTAGATTTCTTGGAATCAGCTTCAAAGAGAAACAGCTTTTTCTATTAAGGTGCTCATATTATGCTCATTTTCAGGTTCATAATTGTATTTAGAGGTTGTACCGGAAGAGGTTCACATGGTTTACTTTTCAAAAAACACCATATATTTGTTGTACTGCACATTGCTGCCGCTCCTCTTTTTACCCTGTGTGTTGAGTTCTTGTTTTAGCTAGAGAGTGAGACATCTCACTTCTGTTCCATCTTTGTTGGGAGTCAGACATGCGCAGTAGCTAGGTAAGGACTACTAGCCATTCAGAAGCAGAGTATGAGGGCGTGTCACGCTAGCAGCTAGGTGAGCATTATAAGGTGTGTTACAAGTGTTGAAGTAAAGGCTGGACTACAATAGAGCTGTTTGGTGCAGTTTGTGAACAGTGTTTTCTGTTGGAGATGGTAAGTCCCTTTGGGGTGGACTTTGGGCTTTTCACTTTGTAAACCCATAACATGCACAAAAAATATATATAACACAACAAAGGAATGGGAAAAAGCCAAAAAGCATAATATGAGCACTTTAGGGATAGCAATATTACTATGCCAAGTCCTTGACGACTTTTACAGAGGAGCAATAGAAAGCATCCTAACTGGAAACCTTATAAATTGGCATGGTTTGTGCACAGGAGGGCTGTGCCACAGGTGATTAAAACATCACTGGTACCTATCTACCGAGCATCTGTGATATCAGTGAGGCGAGGTTCCTATGCAGACCCCAAAGGAGACTAAAAGACAATACCCACCCCAGACACAGCCTGTTTACCCTGCTGCCATCTGGAAACTACACAGCAGCTTCTTTCCTCAGACTGAGATTCCTTAACTCATCCTCCGTGCTCCACTAATTAAAAATGGTTTGGTTTTGTTGCTATCTTGTGTAACATAAAGGGACTACATAAAATGTGCAATAAAATGACAATAAATGCACCTTGAAACCTTGAAAAAGTGCCGGCACCTATGTTGTTGTTGCTAACTTTATAGTTGCGCCCAGTCATCCAAATGCAAGGAAAGAAACGGTATACCTCATCCTGCAGCTGTTAGAAATAGCTACTGTAAGCATGTGATGAGAGTTAAATTAGTGTTTGAATGTTTCTCTGAGGTGCCCACATCCAGTATCAAATGTCAAAAGCTAACGAGCAAGGAAATGTTTCTTTCTCAATTATTTTTTTATGACTTTGTCACCCGTGGAGACCCTTAGCTAGCCAACGCTGCAGTAATGATATTCAACAAACGCTTATCTCTGTGACATCAGAGAAGCCATGTTTTCCTTTGGTTCTGTAGAAAAGGTCAGAGGTCTTATGGGTTCGGCCTCCTCCTGCAGAGAGCCGCCAGAGAGATCAAACATGGAAGCATCTGGAAGGCCGTGCGTTGCTTTGGTGGCTTCGCTCAGACCTGTTTTTGTTTTGGGCCTCTTGGATTATTCTTACATCCCGAAGGACATAAAGTTGAACTCGCCCCGGCCTGAAGCTCCGAGGACATGAAAACATTTGAGGAGCTGAACAGGAAGTGGTCTGTGAAGAAGATGTCATCACAGGGTCTGATATTTCCCTGGGAAGGATCCTGTCAGTCAGCTGTTCATACACTTTGTCTCACAGCTCAGCTTGTGTAAGCGACAGTATCCTATCTCATTACACCAATATCTTAACATCCTATAGTCCTGATTTAAAAAAAAAAAATCTTATTAAATGTACTCCTATATATCATTTCATTCACAATCTATTCATGCACAGTTTCAGTTTGGCTACATGGATGGGGAGATAATGGTGTCAAAATTGTATGTGTCTTTGTGGGTGCTTGAAATCTGATATCTTACTAACCTATCAATGTTCTGTTACCCCACGAAAAGAAGCTATTTAAAGCTACTATTCTGCTTCGCACATTCTAGTTCCAATGAGGGTCGCCAAACTCGTACATTTTCAAATTCTATATCGGGGCTTTTACCTCGTGTTACTGCCATTACTGTCTAACTCTAATGAAAAAAAGATGCTGGGTACCTCAGCTTGGACATCTACTTCATAATGAGCTCACTGTAAGACTTACTGTGATGATTGATGGTGTTGATGAGCCGGATTCCTACGTGGGCATGGTTATACGTCACCAAAACAATGTCAAACAGTTCTTCGCTTAGTGGGTACAGCTCCCGCAGACGAGTGTTCACCGCCTCCAGAGCCTGTCGGGATACAGCAACAGTCAGCTTTGAAGCTCAGGACAGCACAGAAGTCAAATGTTCAGTCCAATAATCAAAGTCCGTACTGTAGGCCTTTTTGGTTTTGTTTGCACTTGGTTTTAAAATGTGTTTCGGTGATCCGAACACAAGTGGACTCCAGCTGACCACCGGTGCTCGGATTTTAACTTCTCACGTCACTTAAGCTAGAAGGTGACAGGGTCCCGCGCACAGCCGTTAAGTCCGCACTCTCACCAGTCACGTTAGCGTTAGTGTCGGTAATGCTGGAGATATCGCTGTCAGCAGAATCCAACATGCAACACATTGTCCTACTCATCTTAAAATGGGTAATTTGCAGAGCTGGTTGTGGTTGTTTTCGCTGTTACAAAAACAACCACCACGCCGGTGCATTGATGATGTATCCTCCTGTTACGTTCTCGTCGGGAAAGCATCAAGACGCATTATAGTAGCGTTTATATTAGAAAATAGGGCTGGTTTTAAAAACATTGATTCTCCAAGTACAACGATCCGATATTGATTCATAAAATCCAGAGAACGATGGTTTAAGAGGTTTTAAAGCTAGAGTAAATAAATTGGTATCATATGAAACTCGACGATCATGACACTTCAAAGTTAGGCGAAATTTTGCCATGGCCGTTTTCACAAATGTATGGCTTTAGGTACAGCGTCTCTGCATCACACCCCCTCCACTTTTGTTTCTGTCTCTATGTAACTGCTTTGGGGTTAAACAACAACATCAATATTCTAAAATGAATGCAACAGGTTAGAGGGTTCCTTGTACAATTTACATTAGTTATTTGAGAATAACTTTTATATCCAAGCGAAATTGGTATGGTAACTGAAATATCCCTAAGCCAAACAATATTGAATCAAATCGAATCGATTCAGGAAAACAGTGGCGACACCCAGCACTTGTACAAAAGATATGTGGTGAAATGCATCCCAGACCACGTCGGGAAAGGGTTTGAGTGAACGGATCACAATGTCGTTTACACTGCGCTGTAAAGTGTGTGTGTGTTTGTGTGACTTGAACCTCGGCAAATGGGAAAGCGGGTCCAGGGGAGAAGGGTACGAGACCTTTTCGTGCGGCTTATCTATTAGAGTCAGTTTAGTCTATGAATAACATGTCACGCAGTCTGGGTGGCCAGTTCTTTGCTGTGATTTGATACGGTTAGTGTTAGCCTGCCCTCTCAGTGGGACTCTTACCCACTGGGAATACACCGATAACAAGGCTCTTCTGCACAGGAACCCACAGTAACCATAATCACTCTCTACTTATTGATTTCTGTAACGACAACGTCAAGTGAATATAATTAAACCTCCTGGGAATGAAGACTAAACTTTCATGTGTTTTTACTTTATGTTGCACCTCGGAATCACAGCAACATTTACTGTCCCGTAAAGCACAAAAGGGGTTTGAGTGAACGGATCATAATGTCATTTACACTGCGATGTAAAGTGTGTGTGTGTGTATGTTTGTGTGACTTGAACCTTGACGAAGGGGAAAGCGGGTCCAGGGGCGAAGGGTTCGTTCTCGTGTTCGATTTGGTATCTCAGATACTCCTCCACCCCTTTCTGCAGATACACCTCCTGCTCCCGCTCGGTCCGAAACAAGACCCGAGAAGAGACTGCAATGGACACAGCGTTCTCTGGCTTTGGCTGCAGAAAAGGAGAGACAAGATACAAAATGGTATGATGGAGAGGAACAGAAAAAAAGTGATGAAGATGAGCGAGCAATAATGAGCCATTGAGACGATGACTAAAAAACACAGGGGGGAGGAGAGATGAAAGGTGTGGGCAGAATGGAGCAGCCTATTTTTTTTACCTGTGGGGCAAAATTTAACTTTTGAGTTTTTTTTTAATGGCTGTTATGTTGTAATGTTGTTACATTACAACAGACGTATGAATGTATGAATGGAAATCTATCATCAGTAGAATGGTGTCATCTCTAATCATGGGGTAAGAAGATTACATTACATACTGTATGTATGGCCAATTATTCACAGTGGCAGCAAGAATGCAATACACTACAGCTGCAACTACAACTCTTGAATTTCCCCTTAGGATCAATAAATAATAAAAAACTTTATTGCAGACCTAGGTCCATATAACACACAATACAGTATAAAAATATAATAAATAAAGTATCTATCTATCTATCTATCTATCTATCTATCTATCTACAGCTTATACGTATATTATAAGTTTGTTGCCTCTTAGGGACTGTACAAAAAATATTAGGGTAAAGAGGAAGGCTAAACCTTATGGTTAACATTTAAAGAACAACAACTCAATGCTATTATTTTCTGTGGACCCCTTTGACTTAGTAAAAAACTGCAAAACCCTGACACAAATATTTTAAACTCCTTTAACAAAAAAAAACAAAAATTGGAAAAGCATAAAGAATTGAAAATTATATTCCCCAATTTAAACATTTGATACCTTAATACTTGATACCTTTTTTTTTTACAATGTGCGCAACCAATACCCCCTGGATCAAAAACAAAAACATGAAAATAACAATACTCTTACCATTTTATCACTGCCTCTTCCCCCTTAATACCTTTCATACAGTACCGTGTATAGCATGCAATATTTACATTTTTTTTAAAAAGGTTACAACACTTATAGGAGTTTGGCAAGTACACATTATCAACAATTAGCTCAGCACTCAGGGGTGCTGTTTAAGATCAACTGGTTTTGGTAATAACTAAACACAAGCTGTTACTTGCCAAGTAACAACTCTTTAAAATGTATCCTCGGAATTACTTTTATACTCCGAGTCGCTCATTTTTTAGGTACATCTAGTTTGATAGCTCCCCAACACCCTATTCCAACAACAAATGCTCTCTTTGTTAACCTTACAATGTTCCGTGTTTGTTGAGACTGTGCAAGAAAGCTGTTGATTGGTCATTTTGGAGGTTGTTGTGTTAAATGATATTGCATAAAACTGAAAGGACATTTTAATATGCATGTCAAGTGGTCAGTGTGCAGTGACTCACCAAAATGACTTGCAATGTCAGAGCCCTGGTCTGTGTGTGTGTGTGTAATTGTTATTGAAGACTATTCCTCCATGAACTCTAATGAACAGTACTAGATGGGAAAGTGGTCTCATGTTGCCTGTGTGTTTACGCTCGGGTGCCGGTGTTTGAAAAGAGAGGCCGGCATTCTTTTGGGGGCAGCGGGCATTAGTGCCTTAGTGCCCGCTGCCCCAATAAGCGGGCAGCTGCACTCAGTCTGGGTGGAGGGAAAAAAACGGGTAAGGGGTTAGAAGGAGCTAATTTAAAGTACAATACAGTGAAAGTCTGTTTGTGCACTTTTTGTGTGAGGGATGTACACACAACTTAGCCAAAATATGTGGCTGAATGTGTTGTACAGTACATAGGTATTTGTATTTTTCAAATGAGGCTCTATATTTAGATGGTAAAATCTTACTCTAATAAATCCAATAATGAGCTAATAAATGTAATAATAGGGATAATGTTTTAATTACTTAGTAGTGCAGTGTTATCATTACTGGGAAAAAAAGTACATAACAGCAACCAATAATGGATTCTTCTGAGTCAATATGTATGCCTGAGTGTTTGCAGTAGGGGCAGAAATCTGTGTAATAAAACACGTGTGTCTGTGTCCATGCCCCCATGTCCGTGTGTTGGTAAATAGGCCACAGGCTGACAGGGACACTGATTTACTGTCCCTCTTTTTAGCCATATTCCATCGCACAACACTGCCTGCTGACATGTCACCTACTTACCTGCTAACACACACACACACACACACACACACACACACACACACACACAGAGTGCGTTGTACTATCTTTGTGGGGACCCGGCATTGGCATAATGCATTCCCTAGCCCCTTACCCTAACCTTAACCATAACAACTAAATGCCTAACCTTAACCCTTACCCTCACCCTAACCATAACCTAATTATATCCCTAATCCTAAAACCAAGTCTTAACCCTCAAACAGCCCTTTAAAGTTGTAGGGTCCATTTTGGCCCCACAAAGCTGTCAGGACCCCACAAGTGTACTGTATTCCCCACGAATATAGTTAAACAAGAAAACACACACACACACACACACATGTCTGTGTCCACTGAACTGATTTGTGATGAATGTTTATACACATATAAATACATGCATACTGTGGTGCATACAATATGAGTGTCCTCCCATGTCATACATTCTTATGCATTTATAAGACACACATGTTTTGATTGTTCACATTAGACCCAATCAGTTTGACTATGAAGCAACAACACATGACACTATGCTTTTGCCACACAAAGGCAGGCGTATGTAAAGGTAATGTTTGTACCACACACTGAAGACTAGCTCGATAGACCTTTTTTCACGGCAGACATGTTGACATGTCATAGTAGGAAAAGCACAGGTGTATTCAAACCCATTACTGATGGCTGCATTCCACTTAGGAGAGGCCCTGGTATTGTGCATGCTGACTCACTGAAATAGCTTCCTGGGACACTTGATGGAACTGAGCCATCGTTAAGGTTATCAACTTCAGCTGTGCTTTTCCTACTATGACAAGTCAAAATGTCTGCTGTGAAAAAAAGGTCCATTGTATCACCAGAGAGAGAGAGAGAGAGAGAGAGAGAGAGCGCGCTTCTCCCCAGGGTCAATGTGACGGTAGCTATTTGTCAGGACAGAACTAAATGAACACAGGATGTTCAAAAGTGCAAGAGTGTAACGGAAAAAAATATTCTTATGCGCAACAATACACAAATGTGGATCTTTGCCCTCTTTTGGTCATGGAATAATACAATTTTCACTCAGATCAAACTTAAGGAAGTTGGACAAACTGCTTTCTTAGTGGTAGACAGTTGAAAGAGTTGCTGAGGTTTCTTCCTAAAATGAATTCTCCTCGCCATAGCCACTGCTAATGCTTGCTCTTGGGGGGATTATTGGAATTGTTGGGGCTTTGTAAATTATAGAGTGTGGTCTAGACCTACTCTATCTGTAAAGTGTCTCGAGATAACTCTTGTTATGATTTGATACTATAAATAAAATTGAATTGAAAAATTGAAAGCAAACTGGGTTAACTAGCCTGGCTTTCTGAATGGAGGCTAGTTACCATAGTTTACTAGCTTCCATTTGAGTACAGAGTGTACAAGTGTGTTAACAGCACGAGTGGTCCTCCCAAATGATCAATGTTATGAAGGAACAGATGTCTTAAAGGTCCCATATTATGCTCATTTTCAAGTTCATTTTTCATACATGTATTTTGGGTTTCTACTACAACATGATTACTGCTTTGATTGGTCAGCGTTTCAGGGTCTTCCGCATCAGCGCTCTAGGAGTCTCTTCACCATCATTGCAGGCAGGGAATGACTGTAATGGCACTGTAGTGGCACTTTCTACTTATACATATACATATATATATATATATATATATATATATATATATATATATATATATATATATATAGTTGTAACATCACAACCGTACAGAAGTCCTGATGGCTCGCTTAAAGGCACAGTTTCTGAATACGGGCTGTGTGCATTTCTCTGTTCTCACTTTTTACAATGTGGGACCTTTAAAACGCTAACAGTACATAACATAAAAAAGAGGGATACACATATTGTATCAGTTCGTAGGCTGTTGAAGGCTATGACGTCTTCCAGTCAGTAGCATAGCAGTTGACAGGATGCCTCCTAGCAACACCGGTCCTTAACCTCAGCCGTTGCCATGAGAAACACCAACCCAGATATTTGAAATTTAGATGCCGTTTCCACAAATACGTCCAAAAAGCAGTTTTCAGTTTTCTCTGTGGAAAAATTTCCACAGCACATATTTTCTCGTTGGGAGAATTTGTAGAAATTTCTAAGCCTATTGCAGTGCATTAGTTAACTTACAAAACGGAAAAACAAACATGAAGACAAATCAAAGAGCTGTAGCTCTCTTTGACTGGAGTCATCAGAACCCAACATGCTGGTTTATTAGCTCAGTCCAGCCAGTGACTAGCCAGTACAATATGAGGTAACACTTTACTTGAAGGTATCTACATAAGAGTGACATGACACTGTCATCAACACATGACACAGTCATGACACATGAACCCTAACCCCAAACCTAACTTGTCATGACAAAAACCAAATGACACTTAATGAGAGAAGCGTTATGTCATAAATGTTTATGACTTGTTTATAATGTTTATGACGCATTCATGACAGCGTCATGTCACTCTTATGTCGATACCTTCAAGTAAAGTGTAACCCAATACGAATCACCATGACAGCAGGTGTGACGGTGATCGGGTCAGGTTGTTGGTTAGTAGAGTGTGTGTGTCCGTGATCATGCAGGCACACCGACAGCGGCCACAGAGGAGGTTAAACGTAGGTGCAAAGGCATTGGCGGTGATGGTCATTCGGTAGCCATGGACACAACCTTTTGACCTTGCGTGATAATGGGACATACTTACAAAGAACACGCCTCCCTCCACCTTCCGGGCTCGTCTCCCTGTCACCTTAGCAAAATGACAGTTTGTTTTTATTCATTCACACAACATTCATTTACAATTGAGCTTCAATGAAAATAAATCCAACCCCCAAATACATCCAAAAATACAGTATCAGTTTTTTATAGAATCCATATAATATACCTTCTCATAATTGGCCTGTTAAGATGGATACTTTTATTTCATTTTTTTTTCTCGCAGTGCCTGATATCTAAATCAAGTTTGACACATGAAGACAGATAGTTGCATTGAACACAAATCTGACAAAATGGGCTGTGTAGTGTGCAACCTTGTGGATCACTAGGGATTCGGATTTGTTTTATCATTTAAAAGAAATCTGCAAAAAGAATGATTATTTCGTAGTTATGATCTGGACTGATGGAAAGTGGAAAGAAAAATGTATTAATTTCTTAATGTATTTATATATATATATATATATATATATATATATATATATATAAGAAAAAATCTGAAACTGCACAAAAAAATCATCAAACGATCATCAACGCTGTTGCTTCTCATTGACATATTCCACACTGTGGAGAAATACAAAATCCACCTAGCATTTAGTATACAGAAAATAATTATGTAATTTCTTTTTTTCTTTTTTTTTTTTTTTTTTGTGTGTGTGTGTGTGTGGGGGGGCATTATGTAAACAAACAAACTGGCATTTAAAGGGTTGAAATTCTGAAAATAAATAAATATTCGGTAGCAATGGTCAGGTCTGAAGTTGGCTAAAAGATTTAACTCAGTGAAAGTGGAAAAAAACCTATTAATTTATAATTTGATGGCAGTTTTTTTTTTTTTGACACCAGAGGGGTCTCTTTATGAGTACTGCACAGCGACAGCAAAGATGTAGGAGACCTTTGGTGCGGCTTATCTATTAGAGTCAGTTTAGTCTATGAATAACATGTCACGCAGTCTGGGGGGCCAGTTCTTTGCTGTGATTTGATACTGTTAGTGTTAATAGCCTGCCCTCTCAGTGGGACTCTTACCCACAGGGAATGCATTGATCACAAGGCTCCTCTGCATAGGAACCCACAGTAACCATAATCACTCTCTACTTATTAATTTCTGTGACGACAAAGTCATGTGAATATAATTAAACCTCCTGGGCATGAAGACGAAACTTTCATGTGTTTTTACGGTAACATTTTACTTGAAGGTATCTACATAAGAGACATGACATGACACTGTCATGTCACATGAACCCTAAGTCTAACCCTAACTTATCATGACTAAAACCGAATGACGCTTACTAAAAGAAGCGTTATGTCATAAACGTTTATGACTTGTTTATAATGTTTATGACACGTTCATGACAGTGTCATATCACTGTAATGGAGATACCTTCAAGTAAAGTGTAACCGTTTTTACTTTATGTTGCAGCTCGGAATCACAGCAACATTTATTGTCCCGTTGAAGCACAAAAAGACAGTTGCCGTTGAACCTTCCCCGTCCTCTCTTCTCCACCCTGTTTATATTAATCCTGTCAGAGCTCTGCCAGATCAGCACGACTGGTGTCTGCGCACAACCCAGATCCGTGAGTCATGCATATCTGAGGCTGTGAGACATCCCTTCCATCCATCCAAGAATAAAAAGTGAAGGAGAAGTGGAAAGGGATTTCTAGACAACAGACAAGAGACAGAAAAGAGGGGAAGCAGTGGGAAGCAGTAAAGAGAGAGAAAGTGTGAGCAGAGAGTGACGGAGTGGTGGGGTGAGTAGCAGTGTGTGTGTGTGTGGGGGGGGGGCTGATATTTATAGATAACTAAAAGGCCACTGATGATGCAGTCCATTCAGGCCTTGGCAGATTTGGCAACAGGAGCGTGACTGTGAACATTGCCAGCAACTGCAATCTTAATGTACTGGTTGGTCTGAAATCAGGCTAATAATAAAATTACACGCGAGCCAGGGAGTGACACATACATCCAGTGTGTTGTTGTTTGGATAGATTGCATTATATTACAGTGACCACCAACAAGGCTACAAGGAAACATACAGTATGTGTACCTAGGAAGACTAAAAGAGTTTGTTTTTTTTTAAATAAAAAAAAAATATGACACATTTAGCATTGAGCAAGAGATAACTGGACAATTAACACATTCACACAATATAAAATGTGAAAATGTATCACATTGTATCAATGTATCAAAACACGTTGCTCGCGTGCACCGAAATCATGGCGGACATTCATCTTCCATGACCGCAGAAACTGGCATATTAGGAAAGTTTTAGTTTATAACAGTTGAATTTCTAGCGGAAAATGGATACTACAGTTGCACTTTCTGTCTTCGGTGAAAGCATACAACCATTAGTTTGTTAGTTAGTACCTATTTTTTGTATACAGTATGGTTAGCAACCAAGGCTTGAAGACAGCAAGTGGTAAACAGTTGTACAACAATCTGTAAGAGCTGCTAGGTGGGTGGTTAGAATATTGAGTTTTGGTCTGGGAGTCTGGAGTTCAATTCCCTGGTGAGGTGTTCTTATTTTTTTCATTTTGGATTAGATAATTTGCATGCCATTGAGCAAATCAGGGCCCGCAAACGCAAATATTTGTTTTGCAGGGTGGTAGGGGAAGACTCATAAATATGCCTGCTCTGGTTGGGTTGTTTAGGTTTAGGCAAGACGAGTGGGATTGGTTATGGTTGGAATGTTGGGCGATAATATTCCAAAAAGGTGTAATACATGAGTAGTATGGATAACTGTGTGTAAATATATGCCAAAGTACTGTAAATGCACAGGGGTGCAAATAGCATACATTGATATTTGTACCAGACGGGGTATTAATAGAACGCATTGCTGTGTACACCGGCGGGGTACAAATAGCATTAATTTCTAATTGCACCAGGGTACGAATAGCATTCATTTCTAATTGCACCAGGGTACAAATAGCATACACTGCTAATTGTAACAGGGGTGCAAATAGCCTCACCCATTTGAGTTTCTGTATTATTGTGCGTTCCGTTTACCTCGGAACTCGGAAGCCGGAGCTGGGAATGCGTTCCACTTACAAGTTGGATTTTTTTATTGCGGGGTTAGCTCTACCCAGGTTAGCCACTGTTAGCAATACTAGTTGATAACAACGGATTACGCACTTTTTTTGTGCATACAAACAGCAAGGATGTCCGAGTTACGAACTCGGAAATCCAAGGTTTCCGACTTTGACCTCGGAAGATCCGACTTCCGAGTACAAATGGAACGCACTATTATTGTAATGATTTGCTGCTGACGTATATTGTATTCAACGAGGGCTAGTTGCTACGGATCTAATGTACTCTATTTCTGTGTGTTGAGCTACTGCGCAGGTGCCATTTTTTTGTTAGAGAAAACTAGTCGCTGTGGGTTAGCGGTAGCTGCGGGGCATAGTTTTTTTTTTACCGTAACGTTTGTAACAAATAAAGAAGTGAAAATAAATGAACAAGTAAAGACTAATTCTGCCTACTGCTGACATCCACTACGGTAAATGTCATACTATTTAATTTCAACTCACATTAATTTGAATAAAAGGCCTATAATCTGTGTGGTCCATTACCTTTGATGGATAATCGCATGTAGTATATACTTATGCTGGCACTATAAGTAAAAAATGTACAGTATATCTGCTATCCATTAGGGCCATATCTTTATTCCAGTAATTTAGTATTTGGATGGATAGTTAAGCAGTATCACTGCAATGAATGTAATGCAGTCTGACAATACACCACTGTGGCCGCACTAATCCTCAAGCAACATGAGATTACTCTGCTTTTAGCTACTTTTAGCTCTAGTACCTTGACCTCAGTTTGCTCTCCAGTATTTCGCTCACTTTGTTGTTTACTCTTTTCTTCTTTGTTTCCTGTGACACTTTCTCACTCAAATGTTCTCTATGTTTTTTGTTTCATGAATATAATTGCAACAGTTCTGTTTCAAAGTCACCCAAAGTAAGCTCAGTCCCTCAGATTTCCTGGAAATGCCGCTGTGTTCTGTACAGCACGTTGAAGTCCTGCAATGCAATAAACAGTACTAGACCATGCAACTGAGTGGGTCGGATTCATGTGAACCTTTTTGCGAAGTTTCTCAGAAGCAAAGCTGCTGGGGGCAACACTTTAGCCCTACTGGTGGGGTAAAACCTCAGTGTGGGGAGCCTAGCTATGGAAAGTGGTAACATTGTTCACAATATAAATCAAAGCAAGCAAAAATACCTTCTGATTCACTTTCACCGTAGAACATTTGGAGTGTCAGTTAGAAATATGAGCCAGTTCTATAGAACACTGCTGTAGCAGGCAGTCATTTACATGTGAAATGTGAAATATATTGATTGATCATGTATGCTGTCTGATTAATCTGCTATGAGTTTAGTTCCATACTCAAATTTTGAAATACAGACCATGGCATACATAATATTATAACATTTATAAGGAATACTGTAATAAGATGTAACTGAGCCTTAGCCTAGATCAAAGTCCAGTGGAAAAGATAAATTATGTAGGTAAGCTTGTTAGCCTATAGCCTCTAAAATCTGGAACGTATGTTCATTAATGAGTTCTGAATAAAGTTGAATTAACACTGTAAAAAAAACCTGCATTTCTGTGGCTCCTCTGCTCGTTCATCTCTCACTTTCACACTTTGATGCTTTGCTTTTACGTATGTATCTTCCATTAAAATTCCATTCATAACTTGGAAGGAGGGCGTAATAGGAGCTTGACACCAAACTCTGTGAAGGCACTTTCACCTTATCTAACCCCCCCTCCCCACCCACACCACCACCCCCATTCAGAGCTACACTTTAATGCTGCGTTCCATTTATCTCGGAAATCAGAAGCCGGAGGCTGGGAGTAACGCCACACCCAAGTTGACCGCGTTCCAGTTCAACAAGTCGGAATGAACCATTATTTCACTGTGGGGTTTACTCTAGCCAAGTTAGCCATTGTTAGCAATACCAGTTGATAACAACGCATTAGGCTAATGTATTTTGTACATTGTGTTTTTGTACAACACCATAGCAACATGTTCCCACATAGACGTTGGACATTACTGTGTGTACGGCTGGTTTAATGAGACCCAAATAAGACAGAAGTAAATGTCACTGGAGCTTTCACTACTGTTGATGCACGGAGCAGCCATGTTGGATTTTGAGGTCGGCTTTGGTCGGGGTTGGTGAGGTTCTCCGACTTTCAGACTCGGAAATCTGACTTCAGGGGGCATTCCAGTTGAACTCTCTGACTAGGAACTTTTAAATTCAGACTTCCTTGTTCAAATGGAACGCACCATTAGCTCCACATGTGACATAAACATCTGATTCAAAAGACTAAGCTGGGGAAAGAAGCAACAGGGCAGATGAGAAGAGAGGAGGATGGAGCGGTCTTGGAAAGCAATGTGTTGTTCAGTCTTAACAATAGGCCTTTTGCACACTGGTGATCTACAAATTCAATACATTGAACTCCAAAAATCCAGATTTCTAACACAGATACAGATAGACACAGGTGTACTGACATGTACGAATGGTCATTTATGAATGGTCACGGAGACTTACTAGTTTTGGCTTGGTGGTGAGGCCCAAGTGGTCCTGATCAAACTCTTCTTTCTCTTCCCATGATCCTCTGCTGTCCCCGTTGGACGAAGGGGAAACTTTGAGCTCTTTGACCTGTCCGCTCATCACCTGTAAAGGGTCCAGACTCATCTTCACCATAGAGAATCACCCTCTCTGTGCTCCCAAAAGGTGCCCTCCAACCTACCCGGACTCCTCTAGGCTACCTTTTGTAAAAAAATAAAAAAAAATAAAAATGAAAATTCTCTTCGTGTGCAAAATCAAATAAGCAAAATGTCCCGTTGCAGACCGTGGCAATTATCGAGATTCTCCTCTACATTGATAACAGGCATCCTACAGTAGTTTGCTGGACTTGTGAAAGCAGCCGAAGTGTGAAGAGCACAAGTGTGCTCTCTTCGGTGTCCTGTTCACTTGTCTGTATCCTTCCCCCCCCTCAAGAGGATTATTGCTCACTGCGTCCAATTCCAGAGGACATGAAAGACGCTTGCTGCTACACCGTCACTCATTCACAACCATTGTCCTACACACACACAAACAAACACACACAGTCACACGTACAGTCTATCCTTTGTACGTGTGTGTTGCAGGCTGTGCAGCGATCCATCTGCTGCTATATCTGTGTGTGTCTCTCTCTCTTTCCCCACTCAGTGACCCTCTCCGCTCCCTTTCTGTCCCATTCAATCACTCTCACAGCTCCCTTGCTTTGCTCATTCCCCTCTGTCCTCCTGCTGACCAATCACAGCCCTGCTTCCTTATTCAGCATGGCTCCGCTCACCACTCCCCCTCCCTCCCCCCCCTCGGTGTCCCTTGTTGACGGTGCAATTTGGCCAAGAGGTTCATGGGACGTTCAGGCACACGCTAAGTACACAGCAAAAAATAGCTGTCATGATCAGCTGTTTAATCTGAAGGCAAATGAAAATAGTGATAAGGGCTGAGATAATATTGCTATACAGGAATGATAAAATGCATTTAAAAAAAATCATTTAACCCTTTAAGAATTTTTTTTTTTTTTTTTTTAATCTCACATTGGCAGAATGTCTTTAACACTTTTTTAATTGACTTTTGTTGCACTGTAACACACTTCCTCTCATTCTACTCTAATCTGAATGTGGTGGACTTAAATTAACTATACACATTTTCACATGAGGATTTTAGTC
This sequence comes from Perca flavescens, assembly GCF_004354835.1. Lineage (NCBI taxonomy): Eukaryota > Metazoa > Chordata > Actinopteri > Perciformes > Percidae > Perca > Perca flavescens. Next base: position 26,410,353 of record NC_041344.1, read on the forward strand.
ATCTATAGTGGTTTGAATGTAACAGAATGGAAATAACTAACTAAAGTCAAAACCAATGTCAGTGGAGAGTAAAGTAAGGGGACTTATATTAGCCTAAAGGTAGCAGATAATGGATGCAACCTTCATTTAAAACCAAGGTTGTACACTGAATGTACAACAGGGCTATTAGTGTTCTCAGTGGTGCATGTTGAATACAACACAGTGCCAGGGCTTACAACGGCCAAATGCCTTTGCGGTTTGTTGTCATTTGTTTCATCCAAATTAGTTTATCTTTTAACCACAAGGAAATGGGTGTTTTTGTCCCGTCGTGACTGGTCTTACTCCCTAATGATCTACAGTTTGTCATAACTGGTATGATTATACTTGATAAAAAACAAAAAGAGAAGGCATAGTGTACCTGAATGTTGACTTCACTTCATTGCCTACCAGCTCAGTTATGGATTTATTTCTAAACTGATAAAGATGGCTAAAGATGAACACTGGTGGAGCTTCTTACTCTGTGAACGCGGCAAAACACATCAATTATTTGTCAGAGACTCTCAGGTTCTGAACCCAAACGCAGACCAGGACAAGGTTGGTGGTGAAAAACGTGAGTATTTATTCATAAGACAAAAAGGTAATGCCAGACGTGTAGCCAGGTGAGTCCGGGTGGTGGAATGCTGATGGTGGTGATGAACGGGTTGGGAGGTGAGTACTGGAGGACGGGAGTCTTGATGGAACGAGGTAGTACACGTGTCACACTCAAGGCCTGTATATCAATTTAGGTTCACAATACATTTCGGCCCGCCTAGTTGTGCGCCAAACCAAAAACACAGGAAAGTGTTTTTTAAACAGCAGTTGCCTGCCATTCAAAGCAGAATATGGCAGATTTGCCGACTCCGAGACTCAGAAATTCCCAAAGAAGCAGAGAGTTTTCATTTTCAGGCTGTGAAACAAGTTGTTTTGCTAAATTCTACGATGGCTAAGAAACTCTTTTGAGGAGGAGGGCCCAAAAATATGCTACAATGAATAGCTGTGGATGCGGGGAGGGGCCAATACAAAACACCTTTCTACAGGGACCAGAATTTAGTGCTACGCCCCTGCCCTCCTCCACGCAGTTGCTGGTAGCAATGGAGAACAAGGAGGATTAAAAAAACATGATGGACTCTTCAGAAGAGGTCATTATCTTCAATTGAGTTTCTGAGCAGGAATGTCACCGGATGACACAACCTTCTGAACATAGTCATACTGAGATACACAGTTGTTGTTAAAAAAAATTATAATTGTTTTTCTTGATTTGCTAAATTCTATGATGGCTAAGGAACTCTTTTGATGACTTTTGTAGGGCTTCATCTCAACAAAAATTTACAAAAAGGTGACAAATATCTGAGAACCTTAACCCTGCCTAAAAAACAATTTAGGCTGAAACACGCGCACAACATACGAGTTTGGCTAACGATCCAGGCAGGGACTGGATATCAGGTCACAGCTTAAATAGTGTATTGATGATAATCAGGACCAGGTGTGTAGATCGCCGATGATGAGGAACAGGTGAGAGCAGGTTCAGGTGATCCTGGAATTCCCGCCTTGCACTCGTTGCCCGGCAACCGGAACAGGGTACGTTCAGGAACACACAAAACAAAAACAGACCAGACAGACAGGGAAAACATGCTCAAGGGGATGGGTTCGTTACATCATTATGCTTGGTTTAATTATTATGTGCATTTGCCTTTCAATATTTAATTATTTCTGTTTATTGACATCATTCACTCTTAATATTTGGAGGATAATATTGTTATTACTGCTGATACCAGTTGTAGTGTATGTTATTACCACTAATACCAATAGGCCTACTAGTAATACCAGTAGTGGTAACCTAGAAGCAGCAGGATGACTTGTAATACGAGTCATCCTAATATTACTACTAACAATATATTGGTATTAATAGTAATATTTAGAACTTATTAATTGCACTACTTTTGAAATACTTTATTAGGAGTGTTGCTCTAGGGATGGCAATGTCTGTCTGTCGGTTGTTCAGTCAGTCCTCGCCTTCGCTCCAGACTGAAATATATCTTTAGTATTGCACTTCCACAAAGTTGAGAAGGCTTGCAAGAGACACATTTAAAAATGAATGGTCACAATTGAAGCATCACATGCCAAGATATCCTGACTTTTAGTCCCTATAGTATCTGTCAAGCTCCAAAAACACTGGATCCTACATTTCAAACTCAAATTAATTAAGGGTTACACTGGAAAATAAGAATCACATCAAGGGCCAGACATGTGTAGTTTATTCACATGCTTTTATTAAAGCTAGAGTGTGTAGTTTCTGCCGCCTCCATGAGGAATTCTAAGTAATGACAAGAAAGCTGTCGGTGTGTCCACATTATACTAGCCCACCACCACCCCCTACCCTTCCTCCATGCAGTTGCTAGTAGCCAAGGAGAACACGGAGGATTAAAAAAAACATGATGGACTCTTCAGAAGAGGTTATTATCGTCACTTGAGTTTCTGAGCAAGAAAGTCACCAGATGACACAACCTTCTGAACATAGTCATACTGAGAGACACAGAGAGAGCTGTGTGGAGCTGATAATCTTAATCCTCATAAAACTCATTTGGCAATGGCTTCAATGTAACGGGCGTTTATTAATATCAAAAAGTTACGCACTAAAGTTTTAAGAGAAAAGTAAAATATCTTTAAACATAATATTGCATGTCTTATAAAGTCTTCTAACTTACAGTTTGGTCGACATAAAGTCCTAAAAAAGTCAGAAACAAGCCATAAAAGGTCGCGACAAAAAAATCAAACAAACAATGTGGCAAAAACTTCAAAAAAAGTTTTGGCGAAAGTAAGAAAACTTCAGAAAAAAGCGATAAAACGTTGAAAAAGCTACAAAAACTAGGTGGGCCAAAATTGATTGTGAGCCTAAATTGACATGCAGGCCCGTGGGCCTTGAGTTTGACACATACGCCATAGTGCAACTCAGGGGCATCTTTAATCAGACTTACCCTGCCTGGTAAAGTCAACCACTGATGTTGACATGGTCTTTACATGGCCTGTCAGTGACATGATGGTGGGGAGCTGACAGCCCCACCCTGTGGCCACTCTGCAAACTGCACCCCTTCAACATGACCTCTATTGCTGCAGTGTAATTCACTGTATCTCTGCTGGGCAGCCTCTGTGTGTAGGTTTGTGATGTTTGGTTTTCTACCAAGCTGAAGCCTGATACAGCCAGGCTCAGAATAGAATTATATTGATCCACAATGCACGGCCGGAGATAGGGGCAATGGAAAACAATGGTATCGCTGACACACCCAAAATTGTAATAACAACAGTGAAATAAGAAACATGGATTAATTAATATGAGCTTTATTCTTTATAACCAAATTATGTTTTATATGGAAGGGTTGTCTGAGTACTCAGTGTTTCTGGGATTTCCTGTTAAACTTTTGTCACACTAGGTAAAAACACATGAACTCAAAGGAGAGCTTAAATTGGGTGGTATTGTCCTTTTATCAAAGCATTTGAAAAACAGGAAATGTGTTTGTTTTTTCACAATAAAAGTCTGCGAGGGTTTCCATCTCTCATGGGAAGTAAATGTCCATATTGATTAATGAGGTCAAAGCTTAATCTTCATGGGTCTCTTCATTGTGTTCAACTATTTCTCCATTGCTGTCCAGCTGAGTAAATGAGTCCGCAGATACCAGGGGCAAAATTAATTTCCACAGTCATTAAATGTAATTGTAAATTATAACTGTGTGTGTGTGTGTGTGTGTGTGTGTGTGTAAATACGTGTAGTAACCCAGGCTTGAGAGTGTGTTTTGTGTGTTAATGTGTTTGTCTCTCCCTACATTGTGGCCTCAGCAGGGTTACCATGAGAACAGCATTAATGGTGACATCACTGCAGCAGTGTGACATCATTGCTAGACGGTGACTCATACTCTTGGCTTACTCTGTGTGTGTGTGTGTGTGTGTGTGTGTGTGTGTGTGTGTGTGTGTGTGCGTGTTTAAATGTGTGAAGATGCGGTCAAGGCAAGACGACAACAACAACTCTGGACATCCATGTGTTTTATTCTATGTAACAAAAATAATTACATTGTCTTTGTTCTAGGAGCCTAACAATATTGAAAACAAAAACAGAAATCAAAAGCAAAATCATCAAACGGGACAAAGAGACATTTACATGAACATCAAAGTGTAATGTTGAAGAATAGACTCATGTTGCACAACCGAGCACAAATGATCCCCTGTCAAAATATAAGTAGAATATCCATGTTCTTAATTATGTGACACAGCTCAGTGCATCTGTCCAGGGGTTTTCTGAGAGCTGGTGAACTGCAACACAGCATCACTTCATGTTTACCTCCACCTGATACAACCACACCGTATTTCATATCATATCCATATATATATATATATGTATATTATTTCAGTTCCCTCACGCGATCCCATCTTTGACACATGCAATCTACGGAGTGAACATTGAATTGTGTCTAAGTAGTTTGGAATTGGATACTGCATGAAAAACATCCAATGAAAAAAGCAATCAAAACAGCAAAAAAACAAAAAAAAATAATTTGTGTCTACAATTTTTGGGAGGAAAGTCAAAGTCTCAACGGGTGCTTATAAGAATGGACAGAATCTAATCAGCAGACATCAACACTTTATGAAGCCACTTCTTGAAGCCAATCTGCTCTAAGCAAACAGTTTTACTCCATAGCGCTCAGGTGATTAACCAAACCTGTGATTATAATGTAGTTAGTCAAAACAAGCGTATGGTTGACTATTTGTATACTGCAAACTTATTTGCAAGATCGTTATTCTCGTTGTGTCAAACGTATTCTTGTGTCTTTGGTTTTCTTAAAATAGGTGCCAAGAAATCTGCCAGTGGAGTGAGATAATCTAACTACAACAAAATTCAATTTTCCTTCAAACCCCTATGTGTAGAATTGTTTAGGATTCTATATTGCGTCCCTCAAATATAGAGCTGAAAGATCTCAAAGATGCATCGCCCAGTTGTGAACTCATTTTAAATCGTCAACTATTTTGATAATCGATTAATCGGTTTGAGTAATATTTTATAAAAAAAAAATCTCTGATTGTAGCTTCTTAAATGTGAATATGTTCTGGTTTCTTTACTCCTCTGTGACAGCAAAAGGAATATATTTGAGAGTGGACAAAACAAGTCATCTTGGGCTTTGGGGAAACAGATTATTTCTACATTTTCTGACATATAATAGACCAAACAAAAAATATTCATTAGTTGCATCTCAAATTGCTTTTATGCTGGTTGACGATCCCAATTAAAATGCTTTGGGGCTTTACTGTCTTTTTTTGTTGCTAGTATTTTAAATCCTATATACTTTATAGCGGCTTTAAAGTTGCATGAATTTATTTATTTTTGCCACTTGAATTGTATATTTACACATCCAGCAAATACAGAGCAACATTAGCATTCATTTGCAGTCATCCTTCTGACCCCAAACAAACCTGACAAATGTAAGTCCGATATTCCCCCTCCTGTTACCTCTGTTTTGGTCTCCACCGCCTCCTGAGAGAAATATGTTGATCTTTAACTGCTAAATGCTCCACTATGTTGACTCGCTACAGTAGCTGCTAAACAAATTTGTTAGCTGTTTGGAGCTGGGCAAGAGGTGGAGTTATCAAAGCTTTCTCACTGACAGCTGCCTGCTGTGGCTGATGGGAAAAAAAGGAGCACTATTGAGCTTAGAGGCACTGCAAAGTTAGGGGATTATTTTCTGCGCCACACATAGTCCTTTTAAAAATGGTTACTATTAAAATAGTAGTGCAGCTTTAAATTATTCCACCCAATAGCATAACATAACTTGCATTACAAACAAAAGTTTGTTGTAAATGAAGCTTTTGGTGTTGTTTTTTTACATCCACACACTGTTCTTTTGCTTAATTTCATTTTCACATAAGAGATCTTCATTCCATAAAAGCTATTTGATTTCAGAAAAAGCCCATTTATCAAGTGGCTTCACTTATGTTGCTGTATACTTAAAAAAAAAAAAAAAATCCGATTTACCTTGTACAACGATGAAATGATCTCACTCCACTCTCACATGTCTGCACTTTTGAGAAACACAAGACTGAACAAGGACTAATATATCGTAATATAATATTGAATATTGTTTTGATCTTGGGGGCTTTCATTGGATAATAAACAAAGGGGAGCTGTACAGTTGTTAAGTTGTTGCGAGGCACGACATTATACTTCTATCCACTGGGTGACACTGTGACACAGGACAGTTTTTTTTTTTTTTATATATATATATATTATTATCACTGGCACCCCTCTCCTCACACCTCAGGATTCCCCTGCCAACAACTTCTCAACAACACCCATTTCAGAAAAGCCCCCCCTCCGCCCGTCAACTCTGTCATCTGGTGAAAACTAACATCTATGTGAGTTAATACTTAGAGAACTGCAACAGTAGGCAACAGCAAACAAAACCACACATCCCATATTGGAGACAGTACGAACCGTATACCAGCGGACCACAAAAGCAAGTGTGGGCGTGGGTAATAATACACATAATAGTGCTTCGGCGTGAGGGTTTACACATTTAAATTTTTACAGTTATACTACACTGAGGCATCTCTTGTTACACAAATGATACAAATACAAAACACACGTGAACACTCGCAAAAGTATCCCGACATACAGCACACACTGAGCTTTTACAGGCACTCACAGTTTCCACTCATGCTCACTCACTCACTCTTTCACACACACACACACACACACACACCCACACATACCCACACACACAGTAGCTGCGTCATCATATGAAAGAAGGTCGAAGCTAGTGGTACATTTACATATTATATCTGTTTATATTCATAAATAAGATTACAGTCGTATCATAATGTACATGTACTTTTATCATTACAGTATCGCAGAAAGGAGGCTCGTTCTTTAGTTTTAGGGAGAGAGCGTGTTCATTGGCTGGGTGAGGAGGAGGTGATTCTGATTGGCGGACTGGAGGGAAGTCAAATGTTTTGCTGCAATGCAGAGAAAGTCTGACATTTTTGACTGATCCACGAGAAGAAAAAAAAAACGCAATGATCTCTCCCAGTGAGTCAGAATTATTAATACAGGACTCGTAGAGTTGTGGGGTTCCTCACTGAGACAACTGAAGTGGAAGTAAAGAGCAACACATGCTAACAGTACACAGGTCCATTCTTCACAAAGGAAAGGAGATAGCCGTCTCACAATCCCATACTCTAAAACTGTAACTGTTATATTATAACTTGAGTCCAATTCTTAGCACTCTTTTCCTAAATTATAGTTTGTCCTTCAAATCTTTTAATGACCTTATAATTTAGTTTACCATCACTCTGAGAAAGTCCTCCTACTCAGAAAAACTGCAGCCAATGCTGAGTTTATTGGGTGTATTTGTTTCTCTAACACAGTGAGCTTTCAAGATTGACATAACATCCACATTAACTAACAGTGATAACATTAGTTTGACATTTTGGGAAGTAAGCTTATTGACTTTATAATTGAGTTGGATGAGAAGGTCGATGCCACTCTCATGTCTGTACGCTAAATAGGAAACTACAGCTAGGAGACAGTTAGCTTAGCTTGCTAAGCACGAAGAATGAAGCCAAGGGTGAAAAAGTTAGGGAGCTTTGCGCTGTCCAAAGGTTTAAAAAACAGCACTCTAAATCATTAATTATCACGTTATATCTTGTTTGTTCATTATGTACAAAAAACAAGGGAATTAGCTGGGGGTTTTTTTGTACGCTTTCAGTCTTAGCGCTAAGCTAACCGTCTCCTGGCTGTGGCTCCATATTTGAAATCTGTATCAAAGGTGCTGTGATTGTGATGCTGCATTCGCATGGTGTTGGAATTATAGGAGAAAAGATGAGTTCCCAATAAGGAAAATTCACGTGAATGCCCCCTCAAGTCTGAACAACAACTCAGAAAGTCCGCGAAATTTTTGGGTACACCAGTTGGCGTCATATGATGCAGTAACATGGCAGACATAATTATCGAATAGGTGGACGGTAAGAAATTGCAGCCTATTAGCATCTACCCTGGTGCAGTAACAAATCACTAACATAAAGTTTCCAACTGGGAATAAATACTGGAAACAGCTACCAATGTGTTTTTTAAATGCTGAGCAAGAAAATACAACACATCTTCTCTGTTTTCTTTCCTCAACGTTACGACTTAAAGCTCATGAACACACCGAAGTTGGAAGAATGTCTTCCCAACTCAGGGTATGGGACCATTTGAGGAGCATGTGAATGCAGCATAAGCTACAAACTGGAACTTATTGACAGCATAACACTTATCTATCTGCCATCGTTCACATTCACAAACAGGTGAGCGCATGTACACAGATACCACCCAGGGTTCCTCTTCAACCTTTTGCTCTTTTTCAAATTGATTTTAGATCTGAGCTGAGTTCAGCAAAGTTCCTCTCCCTCCACCTATTATCAAAGCGCTTCCTCTCTGACATTTAGGGATTAAGAAGACATAAAGGGGAGGGGGGGGGGAGCAGGAATGGAGGGAAGAGAAGAGACGGCTATTTCAGCTTTTAATGTGAACAGTGAACCACGAAGGCAGCTTTGGCCTTTTCCGAGAAATACCGTTTCTGTCATCTGGCCTGTAATTACTGTCGTGATTATTCCCACTCCACATTGTTCCTGTGGCTCCTTCAGTTGCTCAAACTGCTGGTGTTAGAGAAGCGAAATCATGTTTAATATTATTCTGTATGTTTTCATTATTTCTCGTTCTGCTTAAATCACATAATTTGTGTCAGCCTGGTGCCAAGATTTCCAGAGTTAGTTCAGTTTTGCTGCACAATAGAGAATACAAAGCTTCTCTTCTTTTGGTGCTGAGACACTGTTCAAATGTTTCCAATGCATATATACCAACTGTAATAATGTAGCAATGTAATACCTCAATAAAATGTCTTCCTTAATTAAATCTATTATAAATAGTTACAATTCTTTTAATTTTTGTATCAATTAGCTGTGATCTATTACAGCTAATGAACTTATCTTATCTAATAATAATTAATGAAACAACTCATAACAATTGTTATCAAATCATAGTGGTTATAAGTAGACGAGTTACAAACACATTTTGTCAATAAGCTTCTTACTTTGAGCGATGGAGTTCTACATAGACGTGTTTTTTTTTTGTCCAAGATACAAAAGTTAACTTTGTTTCAATTGAGAGATTTCTGTCTGTGCTGCTTTCACTGTGCTCTTCTCAGTGGTTCGAAGTGGGTGGGTCGGGGTTGAAAAAAAGATGGGGTCACTTATTTCTGTCCACCAATCACAGATTAGCAACATTTGACTCACAACATGGTGACAGTTTGTTTTTTTTTTTTTTTTTATGTTGCCATGCCACAGCCTTTCAAATCTGACCAAACCACACCCACAGAGTCCTGGGCTGCGTCTGAAATTCTATAGTAACGTGCTATTTAGTAGGCTAAAACTGAGATTTTTTAGTCCAAAACCTTAGTATATGAACCAATAGTATGTGAATTGCATACTATTTTCCGGAAAAATATTACAGTATGCAATACTGGACACTACGCTGGCATAAATATCCCACAATGCAATGCGGTAGTTACGACAACGATCATAACTGACATAGACCAAGGAGCTTTGTAATGTCAGTAACGCTCTAATTTACATTTCTACATATTTAAACAACTGTCGGTCTAGTTATTCACCCCTTTCGGTAATTTAAGCGTTATCTGGCAATGCCGCTAAAGCGGAGGTCGGCAGGGGTTACCATGGTTACGCGTCTTCAACAGCAAGGAGGCTCTCAGGAAGCGACGTTGAAAATTACAACTCTGTGCGTCCGGAAAGATTCCCACTACTGTTTATTTACACAAAAGTACGTTGGAAGATAGTACACATATTGAGTATGTAATGCAGAGTATGCAATTTCGGGCGCAACCCTGAACTCTTAATAAATAATAACTAAGGATGTTATGTTCCAAATTTAAACCTTGATTTTAGCTCTATTCAGTCATGAAAATTAAATGATAAAAAGAAATTCTCAAGATTTAAAAAAAAACAAGTTTTCAGGGGCTTCAAAGCCACAGCGTGTAATATTTGCAAATGTCCGACTTTGGTGTCCCCAAGTGTTATAAAAAGACAAAAACACCACTGGGAGATAGTGATGCACTGCACTAAAAAACAACACACAGACTGTTAACAATTTATTCCTGCAAACAAAAATCTTTGCCTGCAGAAACGTGTAAAGATAATCGCATACAACTTCTACACACGGTGGCATTAATTACAGCAAGCTGGTGTAGTGATTTCCTGTCACTCTTCTTCTAAAATGAGTAATATTATACTATACTATTAGTAATGTGAAGTTGAGTGCCAAACAGTCATTTCCTGTTGCCTCGGCCCACTCACTGTAGCTGGCATTCAAATAAAGCTGAAGAAATCACAAAGAGAGCCATAAAGAGAACATGTTCACTGCTGGAGGAAGCCCAGATTACATTATGTGAAGGACAAGGCTGTTAGTCTAACCTAATTACATGTCCTTTTAATGAAGCCCGTAATCGTTTTGATAAGATATTGATTTTTGTTAGCATGTGTGTTAAAGCTTTAAGCGCAGCCAGAACTCAACCAGCAGCAGATCCGTATGCCTCTCTACGCTGAGGGTAAAGCATGTGGACGCCGTGCTGTACAGCTAGTACAATTTGGCAGTAGAGGAACAAATGAAATGTAACTGCACACACACACACACACACACACACACACACACACAAACACACGCACCAGGCAGTTTGATCTGGGTTCATAATGTATATTTTGCTTGTAAAATGTCCACACGCACATTCTCACATACAGTACTAAAAGACATATGGACACCGGAACACAAACTCACGGGTATTGTTCATTTACATAATTCTCTCTCTATCATACCAGCATAACATTTGCTTCTCTCTTGTCGCTGTAGATGGACCAGGTGGACCAAACAACAGGCCCTTTGTTGGTTTGATGCCATTCCTTTTTTTTCCCAAACTATCCCATGGTGCAAAGCATCCAAACACCGGCTGTGTTTCCACATTGGCATTCTGGTGTGCCAGAATCAACACTTAAGAGTAAGACATTAAAAGGAATAGTTTAACATTTTGGGAAATACGTCAATGTGCTTTTTTGACAAGCGTTAGATAGGAAGGTCAATAACACTCTCCATTCAGTACGGAAAATATGAAGCTGTAGCCAGGAGGCGGAATTACGAATCCCACTAGTCTGATCGATTGGTTGGGGTTAGGCATTTGACCTCGAGTGGTTAATGCTAGGCTAGCCGATTGGTCAGGGGATAGGACCTGTACAAATGGGGTAACGTTATCTTGCGTAAGCATGGACGCCTGGCCAATAAATGCTATTGAAGGGCAGGTCCTGCCGTGGCCATAGTGGGATTCGTAATCTCGCAGCCAGGAGACGATTAGCTTAGCTTAGTTTAGCTTAGCAAACAGCTAGCCTAGCTCCTTACACAAGTTAAAGAAACAACTAAAGTGTGAAAAACCACAAGTTGCAGTTGTACCGGGGTTATAAGCAAGAGCATTTCTTTGCCGAGCAACTAGCGAGAACTCAACCAAACCTCCTGTAAAACGGCAATCGTTTTTATACTTCAGGAAAAATATATATCATGTTAGTGAGTTTTAGAGGTGCTGGTACTGGTTAATAGGTTTATTTACCCCCTAGCTAGCTCTCTCCCCGTTTTCAGTCTGTAGCTTCACATTTAACAGATATACTAATGTTATCAATCTTCTGATGTAATTCAGGAAAAACAAGCGAATACGCATACTTTTTAAAACTATTTTTTCATGACCTTTGAAATCCATGTTAACTTACATCAATTGGAAGCAACCTGCTTTGCAATTAACATTTTGAAAAGGGTAGGCAAACCATTCACTGTTTTACAAAGAAGAAGGTTGGGAATTTTAAGACAAAGGTGCAGTATATATTGCACTGCAGGGTGTAAATCCTTACAATGTTACATGGGGGTGAATTTCCTCTTTTCACAGATCATCAGATTGGATTTATAAAGACGCCTAGCTAGACTGAAGCAGAAATGCTGCAGGAGTGTATAGTACTGCACAGTGGGATGGTCTGGAAGAAAAGAATGGCATCAATCGGCGGTCCACTGTGTTTCAAACACAGCTAATTGCCAGTCATCACTGCCTCAAAACAAGAAGGAAACAAGCTTCCCTACCTCCTCCTCCTCCCTAAACTGTGTCGCTCCCTTCATTCCCCAGCCCCTCTTCTCTCATCCTCCTTCCTTTTCTTGTTTCAGTTCAACTCTTCCCCCATCCTTCCTTCCCTCCCTCTCCCCCTCCCTCTGTTTCTCCACCCATCCCTCTCTCTCTACTTCTGCATGTCACACTGCAGCAGTAGGACGATGGAGGGGTCAGACTTGGCGGCCTCTTTAAACTCTTCCAGGGAGATCTCATCATTGTGGTCCTTGTCCATCTTGGAGAAGATCTTGTCCACGCGCTGCTGCGGGGTCAGCCCGTCCTCGTTCATACGCATCATGATCACAGTGCCGACCATCTTGTAGATGGCCTGCACAGGGCGAGAAAAAAAGTTAGATTTTTTTTTCTTTAAACTTATGAATAACAGAAAGGATTTCTTCTATATAAAAAAACATGGTGTCCCCAAGTGGAGATGGCGATGCACTGCACTAAAAAGACATTTCATTCCTGCAAACAAAAATGTATGCGAGCAGTAAAATGTAAAGATAATCATATATAATTTCTACACACGGTGGCTTTAATTACGAAAAGCTGGTGTAGTGATTTCCTGTCATTCCTATAAAATTTGTAATTATTATATTGTACTATTAGTAATGTGAAGTTGAATGCCAAACGTTCATTTCCTGTTGCCTCGGCCCGCTGAAACTGTACTGGCATTCAAATAAAGCTGAAGAAATCACAAAGAGAGCCATAAAGAGAACATGTTCACTGCTGGAGGAAGTTATGTGGAGGACACGGCTTTTACACGTAAGCAAAACAAAAAATTCTCAGGCGCACACTAACTCCCTCCTCACAAATGCATACCTCAATGATCTCCAGCATCTCCATGCGTGTGATTTTCCCATCCCCGTCCAGATCATACATGTTGAAGGCCCAGTTGAGTTTCTGCTCGAAGCTGCCCCTGGAGGTGATGGACAGGGCGCAGATGAACTCTCTGAAGTCGATGGTCCCATCGCCGTTCTTGTCAAATGTCCGAAACGCATGCTGGGCAAACTTTGAGGCGTCACCATATGGGAAAAACTGGAGAGTGGAAAATGAGAAAATCAAGGTGACAGTTACATTGTGCATCACATTAAAAGTCCCTATTGAGTTGCATTATGGGCAAAGAGGGATCCAGTTTTTAGAATTTGACCCCTACTAAGGATTTAAAGTCAGGATATCTTGATGTCTGCTGTCTGGGCAACAGCTTATTATGACCCATATTTATGTACAATGTTAGGCTGGCACCTCTAGTGGGCATAGTCATTATGACAGCAGCAGTGTTGTAGTCAAGACCACCCTAGTCCATATCCACGACGTTCCACTTCCGTGATTGCTCCGGTGGCACCGGGAATTCTGCCGGATGCATGGGGCGTCGGACTGGGGGAGGGGGGAAGGGGACTAAGTACCCAGGGCCCTCATGTGTGGAGGGCCCAAAAAGATGCTAGAATGAATAGCTGTGGATGTGGGGAGGGGCCCATAGAAAATACCTTTCTACATGGCCCAGAATTGTTATGCTACGCCCCTGTTAACTGCTCCTCAGATCTCTGCAGGTAAAATCCAGAAAGCTAGCTAGACTATCTGTCAAATCTGAGTTTTCTGTTCTGTGCACGACTAAAACAACTTGTCAACGTACACACGTTCCACCAAAACAAGTTCCTTCCCGAGGCTATTTTGCAGTGGCTCCGTGCAGAGCTTAGGGCCGCCCAAGACAATTGTGATTGTTTTAAAGTTTTTCTCCCATCCCGGAATGCTGTGTGGACTGTGTGTGTGGGGAGTGGGTGATAGAGTGAGGGAGAAGTGAGAGTGACGGCGAGCGAGTACGACTCTAGAGTCACAGTGAGACTGTCTGCTCTGGTCCCTGTCTGCTCTGGTCCCTGTCTGCTCTGGTCCCTGTCTGCCCTGGTCCCTGTCTGCCCTGGTACCTGTCTGCCCTGGTCCCTGTCTGCCCTGGTCCCCGTCTGCTCTGGGCCCTGTCTGCTCTGGTCCCTGTCTGCTCAGGGCCCTGTCTGCTCTGGGCCCTGTCTGATCTGGGCCCTGTCTGCTCTGGGCCCTGTCTGCTCTGGGCCCTATCTGATCTGGGCCCTGTCTGCTCTGGGCCCTGTCTGCTTTGGTCCCTGTCTGCTCTGGTCCCTGTCTGCTCTGGTCCCTGTCTGCTCTGGGCCCTGTCTGATCTGGTCCCTGTCTGCTCTGGTCCCTGTCTGCTCTGGTCCCTGTCTGCTCAGGGCCCTGTCTGTTCTGGGCCCTGTCTGATCTGGTCCCTGTCTGCTCTGGTCCCTGTCTGCTCTGGTCCCTGTCTGCTCTGGGCCCTGTCTGTTCTGGTCCCTGTGTATGTGTGCGTCGCAGAGCCGCCCACAAAGCAGCCTCTCGGGAATTACATCACACAACAAAGTACCGTAGTATTGTGTGCAAAGCGCCAGTCAATTTAAGTACACGCTTAATGGTCCCATGAAAAACAGTGAAAACTGGACATTTTCATGAATTTATAAACCGCCCCGGACAGTAGGTAAAAAGTGGACATGTCCGGGCAAAAGAGGACGTTTGGTCACCCTATGAGAAATGCCTTAATAAAACAATCAAATTATGGCCCTGACCAGTCTTGAAATAAAATCCAGAGTTCTTTTTATCTTAAATCGAGACAAGACGAGACCGAGACCTTCAAAAAGACCGATCTCGAGTTCTACAACACTGGACGGCAGCAAAAGAGGAAGTCAGGTGACGTAGTGAAAAGAGCGACAAAGTCTACGTAGGGAGGAGCTCGGGGTGGATGGATGGGTCAAACAAACACAGGAGGCCGCTTTTTGTGTCCAGTGTGAAACCAAAAGTCAACGTTGAGTTTTTGTAACTTGTAATTCTTATTTATAGAGCTTTTTTTTTAAAATCCACATTACAAAGACAGTCAAGACAACTACATAGCATACCTAGCTTACGTACGTAGCTTAAGTTACGTACTAATTTTTGCCCAAACCATGAGCTTTTCCTTAACCTGACGAAGTAGTTCCGTTTCAAACAATAATCTTATGTTTAAAACTTTGACTCTTTCACGTTAACCACGTGTTTAAAACTGTGACTCTTTCTTTTATAATGGTATATATGACATGTGTCAGAAACGGTCATATATGTCGTTTTGGGAGTCAGTGATGATGGGGTTGCCGTGGCGCTGTGCCATCTCAAAGGCTCTGGAATGTTCTGAGGGAGTTTTAGGCATCAACAGAGTCACAGTCTATGCCCAAAGCACAGGACCATTAGTCAGCCATGGACTTTCTCTCTCATTTATATAACTATGGGAAAAAAAACAATTTTCACTGTAGAAAATAGCTTTGAGAAAACACTGCATAACCTAACTTTGTGTAAAGACCCCAGCCCTACTTATTACTACATAATAAACTGCCAGGATTTCACTTCCTCTGCTTCCTTTCCATATTCATGCCTGTTTCCTGCCCTCCGCCTCAGCCTCACCTTAACATAGAGCTGCTGGAACTCATCCAGGTTGAGGATGCCAGAGGGACAGTCTTTGAGGAAGCCTTTGTACCACTGCTTGAGCTCTGCCTCGTTGAATTCGGTGTTCTTGGTCAGGTCGTCCAGAACCTCTGGAGCCAGCTTGCTGTTGTGTTTCCCCATGATGCTTCACCTCTCTGGGGGTACGGGACAGAGAGAGAGAGAGAGAGAGAGAGAGAGAGAGCGACAGTGTGAACACACAGGTGAGGAGGTGCTAAACAAACCACAGTAACAGCAGTTATGCTCCTGCGCCGGTGTGTCAAAAGTTTGGACACACCTTCTCATTCAATGCGTTTCCTTTTTATTTTCATGACTATTTACATTGTAGATTCTCACTGAAGGCATCAAAACTATGAAGGAACACATATGGAATTATGTACTTAACAAAAAAGTGTAAAATAACTGAAAACATGTCTTATATTTTAGATTTAGATCTAAAATCTTTTCACTTGATTTCACTTTTCACTTGAAATGGTTTTCACTTCACCTGTGAAGTGAAAACCATTTCAGGTGACTACCTCATGAAGCTCATTGAGAGAACACCAAGGGTTTGCAGAGTTATCAAAAAAACCAAAGGGTGGCTACTTTGAATAATCTAAAATATAAGACGTGTTTTCAGTTATTTCACACTTTTTGTTAAGTACATAATTCCATATGTGTTCATTCATAATTTTGATGTCTTCAGTGAGAATCTACAATGTAAATAGTCATGAAAATAAAGAAACACATTGAATGAGAAGGTGTGTCCAAACTTTTGGCCTGTACTGTAAGACCCAACTCTACAACTTCACTTTGTGCTTATGGTTTTTATCTTTTGTCAGCTTTTAGTTGTGTCGAGACTATAGTTGAAAACAATAGCCGTTATGCTAACCCCGGTACATTTACATTGATGTTGATCTAATGTCAGTGTTAGTTCATGTGCAATTTTCCCTTATTCATATACAAAAAGTATAAAAAGTAAATCTGCATTGGACAAGTAGAATAAAGGCTACAAAAGGTCTTACCATTTCTATAATGCCTCATATCATTCTAATGTCTCATATCATTCTACCACCATAATCACCTTGTGTGAGCAAAGCCCCTGATAACATCACCGCTATACGGGCCATAAAATGGCCCATTACCCTGGCTCCTCACCACACACACACACACACACACACACACATATCCACATGGCTGGGACCACTGCAGTGCCTTTATCATGACGCCATCCCTGACTCATAGCCCTGTCTGACAGCTTTTCGCACTTTGACATCAGCCAAGCCAAGTGGCCACAAAAACTCCTCTAAATTGCGGCGAGAGAGAGAGAGAGAGAGAGAGTGAGTGTGCGGGGACAGTTTAGAGGCCGAAACATAATCCTGCCATGCTTTATGCCGAGTGAGTCATGGAGAAAGAGGCAACTAAACCCCAAGTCACTGCAAATATCTTGGACTTTGTATTCCCGTGACAAGTTTGATGCACTGTAGGAGAGCCCAGAGCTCAGAAGAAGACCAACAAAAGGACATTCCAGCTTTAACTTGTTTTGAAAAGGTCACCTGTGATCTTATCATGTTGAAACACAAAAACCAAAGTTCTCTCTTCCCAGAGAAACCTCTTATGGTTGTTTTGAGAAAAGAAAAGAATGGCTGTGCAGACAGAAAAGGAAAGAAATATGCCTGGAAACTGCAGGTGCAATCAAAGCCGTATCAGTGACTGGGTCGGCTGGGTATCCATCTGTTCAGTGCAGTCTGGCAACATTTAAACGTCTTTGACTTTTTTCAGTTATTGCCGGAAAATAGCTTCCACTTTGATCGTATTTATAGCACAAACCAGCATGTGTCAACCATAAAAAAAAAAAAAAAAAAAAGCATTTGTGAGTGTTCCATTTTCACAAAGGACTCGTTTGAAATGTGCAGCGACACAAACGATCAGAGATGACTCGGGGTCTTTTAGGTTCGGAAGATTTTTTGAAGCTATTTGTGTAATGAGCAAGCGCTAGTCTTTGCACGGACACAAATACGTGCTTAGACCCACGCTCACACACAGTTTCACACGGTTAACGGCTGCAGGATGGATGCAGACAGATGTTGTGGGGCAGCAGTGTGGAGAAGAATTACATAAAGGTGTTCATGTTGTGGCAGCATCACCTGCACCGCCATTTTCCCCTGAGAGGCAGGAGGTCACCGTGGATGGGGATCATATTAAACTCAAGGTATTCCACTCCGCCTGCTCTCGTATGACTCTCTGCCTCAAGCAGCAGGCATTCAGAATGGAAGTTGAACTAGCCCTAGTCCGGATCAACGGAAGTACATTTCCAGGATGTCCATCGCCTTCCGCTCTCCGTGTGTCGCTGTTCTCAAACTTCGGTAAACAACCAACTTCGAGTTAGCAAGCTACACGCTGAAAATGGCAAGTTTAGGAGAAAATTTGGATTGGGCAACAAGGCAGGCCAGGTTGATTCTTTCGAAGAATGATTGTAAAGATGGTAACATTTTATTTGAAGGGGTGTTCATAAGACTGACATGACATTGTCATTATTATGACATGCCACCTGTCATGAACATGAACGGGTCATTCTGAGTGTTCATGAATGTTGTCATTAAGTGTCATTGGGTAAATTATGACACTTTTAATGCAAAGTTAGCATTGTCCGAGATGTCTATGTCATGACAACTTGACATTAACGAAGACAACCATCTCTGTGTTACGACAACATGACATTAAACAAGACAGTACAACCTGTCGATGTCTTTGTAACGACAGATTGACATTAACCTAGACCAGGGATCTTCAACAGGGGGTCTGGGACCCCTAGGGGGTCCTCAGAGTCAATGAAGGGGGGCCTCCAAATTATTGTTCATTTTTGAAGTTTGTTTTTTTAGAAATATTTAAAAAGCCATGAATCTAACATATTATTAGCAAATATAAATCCCCAGTGACGATATGCCTACTGGCCTGTATGTAAGGTTGCCGTCCACCGATCCAGTTCATCTCTGCCACATGTATGTTTAACACTAAAACATGATTTATAAAACCATGCCAACAATTATAAGGCTATTTTAATATCTTAGTATTCTATGCACTAATAAGGTAAGTATAAAGGCTTTAGGCAGCCCTGCACGTTTATTGTAGGCCCCGTTTAATATACAATATATGTAGTAGGGGGTCCCTGCTCCGTCTCTTAAAGTTAAGGAGTCCTTGGTTTGAAAACATTTAAGACCCCTGACCTAGACAACATAACCTGTCATAAATATGTCATGCCATTTATCAAACTTTAATAAAATCTTTAGCTTTATGTGTTAACATTACATAAAATATACATTAAAATGTCATTAAGAGGTTGGTTTTTACATTGTCATCAAACTGCTGCTATAACGTTTAAGACATCTTAATGACAAGTCCAAATGGTTCAACTTTACTTCTACTCATTAAGTGGTTGGATTTTGCATTAACTGGCGTTAGAGCATTATAATTGTGTCATGAATATTTTAACTTTATTTTAACCTCAAGTAAAGTGGAACAATTTGAATCTGTCATGAAGTTTGATTTTAGCATCAAATGCTTATATGATGCTGTCATGAATAATATCCATAACCTCAAGTAAAGTTGAACCATTTGGACTTGTCATTAAGATGTCTTAAATGTTATAAGACCAGATTGACGACAATGTAAAAACCAACCTCTAAATGACATTTTAATGTAATGTTAACACATAAAGATAAATAGTTTATTACATTTTGATAATTGGGCCTGTCATGACACATTTATGACAGGTTGTATTGTCTTGCTTAATGTCAAGTTGTCATAACACAGAGATTGTTGTCTTTGTTAATGTCAAGTTGTAATGACAAAGACATCTCGGACAATGCTAGCTTTGCATTAAAAGTGTCAATTTACCCAATGACACGTAATGACAGTGAGTCATGAACACTCAGAATGACTCCTTCATGTTCTTGGCAGATGTCATGTCATAATAATGACGTTGTCATATCAGTCTTATGCACACCCCGTCAAATAAAGTGTTACCGTAAAGATTTACAAAGAATATGTTTACGGCAACCCAGAGTGTTTTATCTCCTATCCCAGAATGCATCTAAATCATTGATAGTGTCCTCTCAGGTATAGCTCTGTACAGTAAATCCCTCACTGCATCAACAAAAAGACACACACACACACACACACACACACACACACACACACACACACACACATACACACAAGCAACATTGTGTATTGTCTCTGACTGAGGCAGATGAGATTTTATCCCTCTGTTAGGGAAGCAAACGTAGCGGATAATAGAGTATCCTGTGGAAGCCAGGGAGAGGCAGGACTAGCCAGGCGAGCAAACCCACTGGAAACGTATCCCATCTGAAAGAATCAAAATAAGCACCGCTCACTACAGCAAAACAGGCAACCCGTAGGTTCCTTCTAATTGTCCCCGGGTCGCATGCTGTCTTCCAGTCAGGTGCTCATTCTGCCAGTTCATCTTACTGAGGCAAATAAATCTATTGTGGGAGACTATTCAGGTGTTGGTTGTTATCTGGATAGAAGCCTCCGTGTTTGTTTTTCTTGGATTAGCATATAAATTAAATCTCTGTGGAATCAACTGGCTTCGATGCTGTTTTTTTTTTCTGCCTTGGAGAGGCTGATGCCTATATGAGTGCATTAACACATATATGAGTGCACATGTATGTCAAACTAGGTTATGCGTGTGATATAATAAAGATGTGATTGTTGTGTTAAGAGAAACAAAGAATGAAAAGGCAGACACATGAATGTATAGAATATGGACTTTTGGAGTACCTGGTTATCAGGCGTGGGAATCTTTAGGCACTTCCGAGTCGATTCCAATTTAGAGGGCTATGATACGATGATGAAAACGATAATTGATGCATCGAAAAATTTATTTCTATTCATGATTTATTTTTGTGTTTATATGCTACTTTTAAAACATAGAATATGTGTAAATAGCCGTAATTTAACTAAACAGATAGAGAAAAAAAAAAAAGAAAAATATATATATATATATATATATATATGCGTTTACATTTACTCACATTCACAAAAAATTTGGATGTTGAATGTTCTGCATCGAGTCATAATCTTTCAAGAGTGAACCGCGATGCATCCAAGAATCGATTTTCTTTCCCCCACCCCTACTGTTTATCGGGGGTGTTGAAATGAATCACTGTAATGATGCATTGCAATGCGGAACCGGATGATTCTGCAAGATTATGTAAGACCATAATACATTTTTTGCCTCCGGAGCTGCTTGTTTTTGTTTGTGTTCAGAGTCCGCTACATTCAGTAACTGTCTTTTTTAAGAATTTGATGATGAGGAGGATGTGACGCATCGTGATATCGAATCGATCTGAATCGTTGACAGGATAATCGCAATCGAAATTGTGACACCAGTGAAATTTTACACCCCTGTTGTTTATAGACTGGTTCTTCACATTACATTACAATTTATTTAATGATTTAATAAAGTCTCGGGATGTGCTCACTGAGGGCTGTTTGCAGATACCAGCTGTAAAAACAGATCTTGGTAGGCGGGGTTAAGAATGGGGACGTCAACTTTCTGTGCACAATCGTGGAGGAGATCAACGCGGCTGTACAGGTCACTGAAAATGGACTTAAAGCAGACATAGTAACTCTTACAGCTATAGTATTCAATATTATTTCAATTAACAATGGATCATATGACTACGTGCAATGTGAAAGGGGTCATTCCAAGTGACAAACCCACAGAGATTTTGCAACCTTGCAAAACTGTCGTTTTCCTCAGGCTTTGGTGTTGCATATTTACTGTTTTGGTTCACTATCAGCACTCTCATCCATCTCATTTTTCGACATACATAAAAGCTCTGATAAACTCACTGCACACTACCTGCCCAGCACCAAACAGCAGACAGGGAAAGTAAGCGACTAGCTGGTGAACATAGTGGAGCATTTAGCACCTAAAGAGACGGATATTTCCAAAATAGAGACAAAATACAGACAAAAGAAGACTCACGTTTGTCGGGTGGACTCCAACACCACCCCAAATGAATGCCAATGTTTCTCTGTGTCTGCTGGATGTAATGATATCAGAACAAGTTCAGAACAATAACTATACGATGATAATATGCTAGTGTTGTGTTTATAGATTGCTCTGCTGCCTCCAAGAAGCCAAAGAAATCCATAATATTGCTTCAAATTGGTCTCTTTCTTCAATCATCATTAGAGTAAGTTAACCCTGTGTTATATAACTCACTACTCATTGGTTAAGGCGAATAATACGACCGCCTTTCAAACCAGAAACTGGTTAACATGGACATGATGTGAGTCTGAATAACTTAAAGGGGTGCTATGCAGTTTGGGCAGTTTTTTGCTCGCAGGTTTCTCTATAGAGCTCCCCCTACAGCTTCGGAATAGATATATATAGTGTAAAAAACTCCATCGCTACCTTGTTCTTATAGCTAGCCGGTTCCTGGATGGGGGTGTGTATGTGTGCAGTGCCTAAAGCAATTTGTTACATCCTTCCTGACCTCCTAAAGCTGCAAGGGTGGTTTTTCTGCTCACAGGGGCTAGGGGGGAGGGGGGAGCGAGACGACCACCCTTCAACCCGAAAAAAAAAGTCATATAACCATTCCAATGACTCTGAAGCTGTTTAGTTAAGGTAAATTAAGCTTAAAAGAAACTGCATAATTCCCCTTTAAGTAAAAGAAAATGGACATTAATTCTGATTATTAGGCTGCCTGTTTCTGTGGATCTCTGGAACTAAATTTTAATATTTGCTTGCTCACAGGAAGTAAGTTTGGAATTAATAGAAGACTTGGGATGTCAAGCATGGGCAGCAATAGTCTGGTATAGTTCAACTATTATTAGCTTTAGCAGAAAATTACCAATTTCAGTTTTGGCAATGGTAAACCCATAACAGCTTACACAGGATTAAAACTATGCCATGCCAGTGCATTCAAACTCATTCCCTCTGGTGCTAATATGAAATAACTTTATTCCCCAAATGCTGCAATTTTCCCACAATTAGCGTAGGGCTGGGCGGTATGAAGAAAATCAAATATCACAATACTTTTGACCGAATACATAAATGTCGATATTGCAGCGATATTGCAGGGTTGACTATTGGTGCTTCTAAGTTTTGTCAGTAATGTGGATACAATGACTAAGTACCAGCTTCAACCAGGGACAACCAGAATTTTAGCTCCATCACACACACAGGCGGTCCCTGGAATTTACATATTATAGACACTCATACACTGACATAAAACAAAATATAATATAGGAGGAGAATGGACACAGCAAGAAGAGGCTGTGTGTGAAAAAGGGGGGATGACTCAATCTGGACTCACACCTCTGAGGGAAAAGACAAATAAAAAGACAGGGAGAGAGACAGGGACTGAAAAGGTGATGAAGATGGAAGGACGGAAAAAGATGGGAGGCAGCAGAGAGATGGGTAAGCACAGCTTGTAGCAAATTGTCCCAACAGGCGTTCCACAGAATAAGACGTATCTTATTAAGTCTGAAGGGCTTTAACGCATGTTAATTCCAGCTGTGAGACTAAGAGTAAACACATAGTCTAATCTGAGTTGTAAATGCGTGGGAGACTTTGTATGTGTCACAGTGTTTGTTTGTTTGTGTGTGTGTGTGTGTGTGTGTGTTTGCCAGCCCAGCTTGATGGCAATCTAACTGATTGGATAAGCTATAGTTAAACACGTTTGCGTGCCAGAGTCAGTAGTAATAAAGCTCACATTTGGATGGCAGTTTTCCTAAAGTCAAGGCACTTGTTATTAGGCCGATTTATGCCATGAGTGCTATTCATCAAGCAGTTCTTACAGTGGCGTCTGAGGACTAACAAATCGTCTCTGTCGGGTGAACACCTTGTATGTCCAAAATCGTTATTTTTTAGGAAGAAAAATCCTAATTAAAAATAAAGCTATGTACTTTAGACAAGCGTTTCATTCCATTTCATTTATTTGTATATTTGATGTGGATAGTGCTCATTAATCAAAAGCAAAGTAACTGTAAATGTGCCAAAGTTAGCTCTGCAGGCTAATTTCTTCATCTGTTGTCCCTGGTCCCAGTTTTAAAATGGCAACCTAAATAAAATAAAATACAATGCAATGACTTAATAATGCAGTCAGCACGTAATAGCAATATACACAGACCAACATTCAAACAGGCACAATACACAACAACAAGTAACAGACACAACGCATTAGACAGCAAGCAACAAAGGCAAGTCAAGGCAGCTTTATTTGTATAGCACATTTCAGCAACAGGGCAATTGAAAGTGCTTTACATAAAACATTAAAGAGCAGTTAGAAGACAATTAAAAACAATTTAAAAACAT
This sequence comes from Perca flavescens, assembly GCF_004354835.1. Classification (NCBI taxonomy): domain Eukaryota; kingdom Metazoa; phylum Chordata; class Actinopteri; order Perciformes; family Percidae; genus Perca; species Perca flavescens. The sequence goes on from NC_041344.1 coordinate 26,434,422, forward strand.
TAATAAACAAATTAAAAACATTAAAAGACAAGAATAAAACTGATAATGCAGTATAAGAATAAAAGTTACAGTGCAGTATAAGAAATTAAAATTAATAAAATAGATTATTTAAAGAAAAGCAACATCAAAAAGATAGGTCTTTAGCTTAGATTTAAAAGAACTGAGAGATGCAGCGGACCTACAGTTTTCTGGGAGTTTGTTCCAGATATGTGGAGCATACAAACTGAATGCTGCTCCCCCCTGTTTAGTTCTGACTCTGGGGACAACAAGTATACCTGTCCCAGACGACCTGAGAAGTCTGGGTGGGTCATAGTGTAGCAGCAGATCCGAAATGTATTTTGGCCCTAAACTGTTTAGTGATTTATAAACCAGTAAAAGTATTTTGAAATCAATTCTTTGAGGCACTGGAAGCCAGTGTAGAGACTTCAGTACTGGAGTGATGTGATCCACTTTCTTGGTTTTAGTGAGGACTCGAGCAGCAGCGTTCTGAATCAGCTGCAGCTGTCTGTCCGTTACAGTAGTCAAGTCTACTGAAGATAAAAGCATGGACAAGTTTTTCCAGATCCTACTGTGACATAAGTCCTTTAACCCTTGATATATTTTTAAGGTGATAATAGGCAGATTTTTTATTATGTTAATGTGGCTTTTAAAATTCAGGTCTGAGTCCATGACTGTTGTTTTTAAAATGTCGTTTGAAGCTGAGCGCTGACTTTCAATCGTTCCTCTTTTGCTCCAAAAACGACCACCTCCGTTTTTTCTTCATTTAATTTAAGAAAGTTCTGGCACATCCAATCATTAATCTGTTGAATGCACATATTTAATTGTTGTATTGGGCTATAGTTCCCTGGCGATAAGGTTATGTAAATTTGTGTGTCATCCGCATAACTATGGTAATTTATTTTGTTGTTTTCCTTAATCCGAGCCAGTGGAAGAATGTAGATGTTGAACAGAAGAGGCCCCAGAACTGAGCCTTGGGGAACTCCGCACGTGATATTTGTATGCTCAGATTTATAATTACCTATAGACACAAAGTAGTCCCTATTCTTTAAATAGGATTCAAACCACTTTAGTACCTAGCCAGAAAGACCAACCCAGTTTTCCAATCGGTCAAGCAATATGTCATGGTCTGCCGTATCAAATGCAGCACTGAGATCAAGTAATACTAAGACCGAAATTTTGCCACTATCTGTGTTTAAGTGGATGTCATTAAAGACTTTAACAAGAGCCGTCTCGGTGCTGTGGCGTGGTCGAAAACCTGACTGGAAAGCATCAAAACTGTTGTTTAGCGATAAGAAAAAGTTGAGTTGTTGAAAAACCACTTTTTCTATGATTTTACTTAAAAATGGAAGGTTTGATATTGGCCTATAGTTGCTCATTAGTGTCGTGTCTAGATTGTTCTTTTTTAGGAGTGGCTTGATGACTGCAGTTTTCAGGGCCTGTGGGAAGATACCTGAGAGCAGAGACGTGTTTACAATCTGTAGAAGATCAGAAGCCAAACAAAACAAGACAAATCTGCAGGCGGGCAGCAAAGTCAACAGGCAGGCAGCACATATCTGATTATCAATAAGCCATTTCTTCAGCTAAAACAACGATAAGTATTTACTTCTCTTATCTGCATTGGCGACATATTCCAGTCTTCAGATGCTGTTAGAAAGAACGCTGACTGTTTGAAGGGGTTACGTGGAGTATGTGAGAGAGATGCACTGGCACGACTTTAACATCAAACTAGTACATACCATATAGATACATATAATTAAACTATATGTATCTATATGGTATGTACTCCAGGAAGGAGTGACATCAGGGTCAGGTGTGATGTCACAGGGTCTTCCCCTGTTCTGAAATGGCACGAGGAAGTGTTAAAGCGTAACTCACGCCAAAATGGAACCTAGGGTCTTTTTGTGAATGTACCCGAGTCAAACTTTCGTTTAAAAGCATAATTAAGACGGAAATGCCACTTTTAAGGTTTACCGTATTGTCGTTTTCGGTCAAATGGCCTTTTGAATGGGAGTGCTAGGGGAACTACTACGATCGCATCAAAATCATTATTTTTAAAACACTAAGAAGGCTCGACACAACATGAGACTTTGCTCAAAGCATCCCCAGGGGCTCTACACAAGACCTCCAGCATTGAGAACATTGTTTGTGTACACAGAGTTTACTAAAAAGAAAGGTTTTAACAACTCACTGTAGCAGTTGTTGTCAAAAAGAGTCGATCTCCGAAGGCAACGTAACCGGGAGGAGAGTAAAGATGGAAAGCTCCTAAAGCTTAGTTCCATATAAATGCACGGATAATCTGTTGTTTTGTCGTTAGTGAAAAACAATATTGACCTCGTAGTTGAAAAAGGAGCCTCATGTAAAAATGGCATTTCCTCCTATCGCATTGACTGGCTAGATGGCGGCGACCGGAAACTGGAAGAACCAACTGCTACAGTGAGTTGTTAAAACCTTTCTTTTTAGTAAACTCTGTGTACACAAACAATGTTCTCAATGCTTTTGTTAAATTGTAGAGCCCCTGGTGATACTCGGAGCAAAGTCTCATGTTGTGTCGAGCCTTCTTAGTGTTTTATAAATAGTGATTTTGATGCTATCATAGTAGTGCCCCTAGCACTCCCATTCAAAAGGCCATTTGACCGAAAAACGAGAATACGGTAAATCTTAAAATGGCATTTCTTTAAACCAATCACAATCGTCTTGGGCGGCGGTGCTAAGACAGAGCCAAGGTGCCACTGCAAAATAGCCTCAGGAAAGAACTTGTTTTGGTAGAACGTGTGTACGTTCAAAGGTTGTTTTAGTCGTGCAACAGAAAACTCAGATTGGACAGATAGTCTAGCTAGCTGTCTGGATTTACCCTGCTGAGATCTGAGGAGCAGTTAACTATAGTCCTCAGAAATACACCGGAGTTTAAAATGACAACAGAAAGGAAGTCCAAGGCAACAGATATCTGGCCTAAACAAGTGAAATCTGCCGGAATTTCCCAATCCCAGAAGTGGAACGTGGAGAATATAGACTAGTAAAGTAATAACTGTATGTTGGGCTGAGGCTGAATGTCCAGTGATGTATGTATGGATGTGTTAAAGAATTAGATGTAAATTGAATATCATCAGCAGGAAATTGTGATGGACATTTTTCATTATTTTGTGATACGAGTCTCATGTAGCGTGTCAACACAATTGATAGGGAGGCAGACTTCTTGAATTCCAATGAGTGCATATTCATTTACAGTATGGCCAAATACACTTATAAGTGAGACCTTTAAATGAAATTAAAAAAATTGAAACTATCGAAAGATAACCTGAGCAAAATAACAAAATCTACTTGTACCATGCCGATCTATACTCTGTACAAGCAATCAATTATTATTTTCCCTCCCTGAGCAGCAAAATGCAAATGCCTTTATAGAGTTCAACAGTGTGGTGTCCCATTGGTTTTCTCCATAAGGATTATAATTAGTAGCCATGAGGTCTAAACCATCCGAGGTAGACTGACCACGAGCTACGAGGTTGATTTTAAGTCCTTATGAAACCAACCTTGTTTTAAAGTGCTCCTATTATACTCATTTTTCAGGTTCATAATTGTATTTAGAGGTTCTACCAGAATAGGTTTACATGGTTTAATTTTCAAAAACACCATATTTTTGTTGTACTGCACATTGCCGCAGCTCCTCTTTTCACCCTGTGTGTTGAGCTCTCTGTTTTAGCTACAGAGTGAGACATCTCACTTCTGTTCCATCTTTGTTGGGAGTCGCACATGCGCAGTAGCTAGGTAAGGACTATTAGCCAGTCAGAAGCAGAGTATGAGCACTTTAAGAAAAACATGTTTTATTCGCGATCTTAAGGGGAAATACTACTGTAAACTACCCACAATCCTAAGGGTAACTGCTACGTCTCTGATTGGTCCAACTCGCTGTTACCATGGAAATGTTTACTGTGCCCTCCACAGACAGACACTTTACGAGGTAAGCAAGTCCCACAATAACCCCTCAAATGCATCAAACAAACACATGAAATAGCTCTACTACACACAAGAAACCCCAACAGTTGGTTCAGTCCAATGATGTCAGTGATGACATCATCAACATAAATACACAGGAAAAGCTCGGCGGCTCCTCCCCAAACATTCCTTGAATGGTGGACCAGACAAAGTAACAGAGAAAAGGTGAGTGTGAAGAAACAAACAATGAACTGTTCAAACCTCTGTGGTCATAAATTAATAATAGCAGGAGGGGCAATATTATTATTCTAACTCTGGAAAGTGGCAGTGGTTTAACTGGGCAGAGGGCATTGAATGTGCTCGTGTAGATCATGGATGTATATTAAAAAGTGTAGATTCAAACCACTTCATAAACCAGTCACGTGGTATGGACAGGGGGCTTCGGATGTCATCGATGATGTCATTTTAAACGTCAAGTTCAACAAGTACTCAATGTAAAGATTTAACACTTCCAACACAAAAGAAAAACGGGATAGTAGGTGCTGAAATGTTACACAAAAGCAGTGGTAAAATTATATGAAGCTGAAAATGAATGCAATATGAAAATAACTAAATAAATGTGGACGAATGTATGACGACAAGCACAGGGGACAAGTGGGGGTTGCAGGGAATCTCGCCCACTTGGTCGCAATCCGTGACGATGAAAACGGTCATTCCTTGAAGCCTAAAAATTAAATATAACAACATAAAATTGATTCGACTAATGTGATTAAAACCTGTTAAGCAATCTAATGGTGTGAAACAGTAAGGGGTTTTCACGATAGGACCGAAACTCGCGCTACAATTATTCTACTTTTTTTATTATGACAAAAAAAGTTTTCCTTTCCGGACACTCACAGCAAGAGTCAACACAAGGAGCAAAGCAAGGTTGAAAAGCAGTGGGCTTACACTGTCATTATCATGAGGCTCAGCCACTCAGGGTTTAACTGAACGTAGCCCAGAGGGGAAAATGTGTTGTCGTCCCTGACACTGAAAATGATTAGTTGGCAAAAGCTGTAATTGAGTTGGAAAGAGAGCAAAAATGGGAAGCTAGGCCTCCCATACAATAGTCATTTCCTAGGGGTGTGTGTGTGTGTGTGTGTGTGTGTGTGTGTGTGTGTGTGTGTGTGTGTGTGTGTGTTTGTGTGTGGTTACTGGAATTGTGCGCGCGCGCAATTGCAATAACCTTTGTGAGAGTGGAAAAAGTACAACGGACCATAGCAACAATAGGAGAACAATCAATAGGATACCAGTCCAATACAAACCCTGGCCATGGACTACACTGAATGTGTGTGTGTGTGTGTGTGTGTGTGTGTGTATGAGAGAGAAAAAGAAATGATAGAGTAAAGAAATCTGATGAGAGGTGGATGGACAGCGTTATTGATATGTGGATGATAAACCACACCCTGAGTGATCTTCATGGCAGCTCACCAAAACCATCAAAAGTGAAATAGAACAATTTGTTTCTCTTGACAACAGTTGCCTGGCTCACTGCCAAACAGCCGCCCCAGCAGCAGATGATGCTTTCAGCCAATCGAACAGTCTATCTGCCAACTGGACCTGAGCAATTGGCAGACTGTGGGGGTATATATATATATATATATATATATATATATATATATATATATATATGGGTGGGGGGGGAGGGTTATTGAAAATCTAAATATTGGCCAGTGTCAACCCACATGATGCTCTGTGTTTGATTAGATCCAATAAACTATTACACTGGTTGTTTACTGGAAACAATCTGATTTAAAATGTAATTTCATGCAATGTCAATTAGTATAAAGTAGCAGTATTATATTGTTATATGATCATATCGTGGTGACATTTCACAACATTCTGCAGTCCAAATTAAAGATTCCAGTTGAAGATAAGAAAAGTAGTTGTTAATTGAACTATCTAATGCTTCTAAGGGTTCTCGACTGTTGTAGAAAGAAGTGGCTGATCTTTAATGCAATATCTACATTGCCCATTATCAGCAATCATTCATCCAACGTTCCAAAGGCACATTCTGTTTACTAATCTGATATCATTTTAAAAGGCTAACTGAGAAAACATTGGAGAAACCTTTTGCAATTATGTAAACACATAATGTAATCTGAAAACTGCTGCCCTGGTTAAAAAAGAACAATGCAACTGATCTCAGCTGGTATTCTGTCTATAATGGAGTGGAATGGAAATTTCTAAGTGACCCCAAACTTTTGACCGGTAGTGTACATGTGGAAGGCACAGTGAATTGTTAAGCTGAACTAAATCTGTGGATGGCAACCATAGTGGCTTATTTACCTATTAAGCATCATCAATGTTGTGTAATTTTTGTAAAAAAACAATTTCATGTAGAGGTCAATTTACCTTTGCTAATAATATGTTGGATTAATATGTATCAATGTATATTTTCAGACTTTCATTTTAGAAAAAAATAAAGAATTAGCAAACAAAAATTTGACGGCCCCCCTGGAGTAACTCTGAGGACCCCTCAAGGGTCGCCGACCCCCTGTTGAAGATCTCTGGCTTAAGCAGCACGTTGGTAAAGCAGCAGCCGCTTCAGTCTGTCTGTGTCAACAGAGGATGCATTCAGGCAATGTGTTTGTGTAGGTCACATGGGTTTCGACAGTGCTCAGAGCTTTTACACAGCAATACCTATCTATAGTTTAATAACATAAGCTACTTATTATATGTAATAGACTCCGGAACAGCTTCTTTCCCAGAGCTGTGAACATATTACAGAAATCATACACACATACAAACATAAAAACGTACACACATCCCTTACCCCCTCAGTGCAATCAGACTCTGTGCAAGAACTGCTGTATTTACTGTTTTCTAGCTATTTATTGAGAACATGGAATGAATGTGTATGTCCAAGATTAATGTGTATGCGCGAGATGTTCTTGGGTGAGAATGTGCTGGTGTGTGTGTATGTATGTATGTATACTATATATATATAAATCTATTTACTCTATACTGCTATTTGGAGAGGATGGCTCCAACAGAATTTTGTTGTTTCGCATACAATGACAATAAAGATCTATCTATTTTCTATCTATCTATTTATCTATGTATTGTTATACCAGACCAAGTAGACCTGTAGCAGCAAACCTCCTGATAGGTCTGGGTACCGCCAATGATTTCCCGAATCGATTTCGGATTCACAAGGTCCCGATTCGATTACTTTTCCGATTCGCTATCAGTTAGGTTAGGGAAATTTCGGTTACAACACCAGTTTTCCTTGGATATAAAAGAGATTCTCAGAGAACTCATGCTGTAAATTGTACAAGTAATAAGCAACCCTCAAATACATTTTGTAATGCACCATGGTTTATTGTTTATTAAAAGGATCCCTATAAGATGATGCCGTAGCAGTCAGCTACTCTTCCAGGGGTCCACACCCCCCATGATGTTTACATTAAGAGTTGATCCCCAAAGAGTGTGTGGTGGGTTATACATCCATGGTCAAAGGCATACATTAAAATAAATCAATATCAGATCAGTCAAACACAGATCAATTTTAGTTGGGGAATCAATTATTTTGCCCCAGCCCTAACCCCTGACTGTATTGATCTGAGCATGTGTGTGTTTTATTGCTTATGAATTCAGCTTTTTATTTGTAAAAGAAAGAGTGTCTTTGCTCGTTTCACAAGTCACATGTTCTTGCTTTAATCTCTGCAGACTTGAGGCTTCGATTTGAGCAAGACTGAAGTCACGAAAATGAGGACTTGAGTCTTGACTTGGACTTGACTGCTGTGGAACCTAATTTACATGACAGTTGACAACTAACATTTTTGGATTGAGACCTAAAAAAATAGTTTTTGACCGAGTAAACGAATACAAACTAAAAGGGCACTCGGAGAGCACAGACCTCCACCAAGACATGCCCTTTACAGTATTTTATTGCAGTGTGAATTTTCCCAGTCAGGAACTAATTTCACAGATTATTCCCACACCACTTGAATGCTCGCAATGGTGACAAAAGTTGAAAGTATCCGCCCTGTGATTCGGATACGATCCAAAATGTGATGGGTTTCGTCCTTGGCCAATGCTACACCCTTCCAACAAGTTTCATGAAAATCGGGCCAATAGTTTTCCAGTAATCCTGGTGACAAACAAACCGAGCCGAAAACGCAACCTCCTTGCCGGATGTAGTAAATAAGTCAGTAGTGTCACAGAGGTTTTCCACAGCCATACAGCTTGAGTCTAAAATGTTGTCTCACTTAGGTAAAAACTCTATAAACACTGGGATGAGAGGATCATCGTAAACAGTTAGCTACAGAACCTAAACTACTTGCAATTGACTTGCAGTTTGCTTGAACCTACGTGTGACTTGACGTAGACCTGCCCCCTCAGACTTGTTTTTACCCCAAAAGACTTAAAAACAGCTTTGTCTTCAATTAGGTTTTTGGTAATTTTAGCCATTTTAAATTCATAGTATTTTTGTATCATTATGATGACATACCGAGTATTTATTTTACTGGATTAACCAAAAACTGTCAATCCCGTTGGTTTTTATCCATAAACCGTTTTTTGTATTATATTTTCATTCATTCAATATTACAATTACAATCTAAAATGATATATACTGCAATAGAAGGTTTTATGCGTATAGCCCACTCCTTTTTGTTTTTTCGGGAAGTATAATTATCAGGAAAATATTCTTAATATTATACTGATTTCAACCATATTGCCAAAACCCTAAGTAGTAGTGACAGTAGCAGTTCTTTTTTTTTTTTTTTTTTTTTTTTGATTATTTTTTGGGGCTTTTTCACCTTTAATTGATAGGACAGGTAAGTAAGAAATGGGAGAAAGACATGCAGGAAATCATCACAGGTTGGACTCGAACCCTGGATCTCTGCATCGAGGCATAAACCTCTCAGTGTATGTGCGCCTGCTCTACCCACTGAGCCAACCCGGCCACAATAGTATCAGTTCTAATAGTGGTAGTAGCCTAGTAGATGTAAAAGTCTTTAGAAATAGTAGTAGAAGTTATGGTAATTGTGTTGGCGTGGTTTGAATGTTTGAAAAGTATCCGCAATCGATGATTTTAACCAACAATGTCCGCATCATATATGTCTTTATAAAATGGTGAATTCCATGTTAATATCGAGTGAAAAAATAGATGGTTGTGTACTGGAAGTAATTACAGAGTTCTGAAAAGAAAAAAAAACACGTTGGTGCTAAGGTGTCGCCTCCTATCATTATGATCTCCATATTATTCTTATCTGCATGTATCTCTCTGGTGACTGGATGAGGAAGGATGCATCGCTATAGAAACGCAGCTCACCTCAGTGCAGTTCAAACTCTAATTTAAGACCTGGCAGCATGTCTAGCCCGGGGAGAAAACACGGGGGACAAAACGGCTGCGCGCCCTTATGAGTCAGTTTCTCTTCTAACCTTTATCTCCCATCTCTCCAAAACATCATTCATTCACCTGGGTATTTCTCTACTGCCACCACTGTTACACATGTACTGAAGTCTGGGTGACTCATGTCTGAGTGCTGTCCTAATTGCGGCCTTTTGTTCCCGTCAGTGCCCTACCAGAACCTGCACAGCCTTGTAAAATGTGGCTAATAATATTCCGGCGACACATTCATACTTGGGCTGAAGTGAAAAGATGCCAGCGCACATACACACACACACACTCACTCATATGCACAAACGCACAACAACCCACTTTTTATATTACATAAGCCCTGGTGGAGAGTTGTTTGGATCTAGGGCTCAGGTGTTCCAGAGCCGGACACTAATGCCATTTTTCTGTTACGTGGTACCTTCTTGACCCAACTCGACTCCACTTGACTCCACGCACTGTGCGTCCATTTTCCATTGCAGATTTTAGTACCGCCTCAGCGTGGCTGGTCATCATAGCGGCGCCGCAGTGAACGGCCGTGACCTAACGCGACACACACACAGAACGTCGAAGGTGTGTTGTTGTTGCCACAGCCAGAAGACACATTTGGTTTCAAATGAAACTGGAGGCAGAAAAAAAAAAAACACAGCTGGCTAAACTATTTAAAAATGGCAGGTTTGTTCTAGAGATGGCCTGATACCATTTTACCTGAACTTGCGTATTACCGATCCCATACCAGTGTGTCATATATTTTATTATGTTTTAACAACTGTATACTACTATCCCTTTATGGATTTGATATGATTTCTATCATTGTTGTTGAATGCCACAGAACTTTCTTTTATTATGCAGTTTGACAGTCAGTTATAATGGAAAAAGAACATAAATAAACTACTTTAAAAAGTACCTGTTGGCAGGTACCAGGTCCTTTTTTTCGTAATGGAAAACCAAAAAAGGCGAGGCGAGTCGAGCAGGTACCATGTAATGGAAAAGCGCCATAACACACACACACACAGTATTAGTGTGATAATTGTGTAGTGTGTTGAAAGGCTTGTAAGATAGAACAGGGGAGCATAGGACAAATGCCTGCAGCACGCCACTTACCTCTCCTCCGCTATCTCTCTCTCATCACCATCCCCTGTTGACATGAACATGTAATGTGTTGTGAAACAAAAGCTGGTGATAGGTGGCCAATCAACATCCAACAACCTACAGAATAATGTCAGAACATTGTGTTCAAAGCTGCTATTTGTGTCATTTTAAGGTGGCTATATGTAACTTTCAGTTTGTGTTGATTCTAGCGGCCGCTTTGGACAAAAGCAGTAGTGTTTTTACCACACCCGCTGTCCTAAAAGTCTTTTCTTTACGGTGCTGTATCACCCACCGTATATTACTGAGTTAGCGTTACGGGGACGTCTATATAGTTGCGATTAATGTTTTGCTCAGACCGATAAAAATTAATTTACAATATAAGTTACAGATGCATCGTTGCATTTCATGTGATGCGGACGGTAACTTAGCCTACTTGGGATATATTGTGAGCTAAACCAGATATCACTTTGCACGAGCCGAAGCATTAGGAGTTTGTTGAAGCAACCAACGTAATAATAACTGTGATTAATATAGCGCATTATATGAAACCCACGGACGCTTTACACAAGTGCAGGGGGACAAGGGAAATACAATAGTAGGCCAAAAAGAATAAAACATCCACGCTAAATGGAAGGGGGGCATCATTTAATGTGGGCTACTGATGTAAAACCATATCGTGCAATCTAAAGTTAATTTATGAATGAAATATGACATATTAGATACCTGAGGGCCAATTCGGGGTCGGTTTTGAATCATTTACAATCCCGTAATTGTCTCCATCTGTTAATAGCCCGGCAGAGTGTGACTCACGTTATCGCCCGTTGTCTTTCCCTTTCCCTCCTTATCTTTTAGTTTTAGTTCTTCGTTTAATTTCCTTCTTTCGTGTGATGGCCCTGCCCCAGTATCAGCCACAACTACAACAGATAACTTCTACAATAACATTCAAATATAATTAGGCCTATATAAAGAAATCTCCTGCTTCCTTTTACCTGGCTCCGCTGGCATACGCTAACACAGGCTTTTCTGGTGTTCGCAAAGAAATCTGTGACCCGCCAGAATGTGTGCTCTGTAGCGCCGTCTACCTGCCGCAAATCATTCTGTGACTTCGTGGGAAAAATGGAAACCGGGCAGATGCCTTACTAAAAACTATATAAAAATAGCATTCTTTTCACTGTTAGTCTCGTTTGCTGTTACAAGTCATTTAAGACTAGGGCTGGGCAATATATGGAGAAAATCAGATCTCACTATATTCTTGACCAAATACCTCAATGCCGATATTACGACAATATTGTAGGGTTGACAATTGGTGCTTTGACAAAATATCTTGGATTTACAGTACAGGCCAAAAGTTTGGACACACTTTCTCATTCAATGTGTTTCCTTTTTATTTTCATGACTATTTACATTGTAGATTCTCACTGAAGGCATCAAAACTATGAATGAACACATATGGAATTATGTACTTAACAAAAAAGTGTGAAATAACTGTCTTATATTTTAGATTCTTCAAAGTAGCCATCCTTTGCTTTTTTATTAATAAGGGAAAAACTTCCACTAATTAACCCTGACAAAGCACACCTGTGAAGGTAAAACCATTTCAGGTGACTACCTCATGAAGCTCATTGAGAGAACACCAAGGGTTTGCAGAGTTATCAAAAAAAGCAAAGGGTGGCTACTTTGAAGACATGTTTTCAGTTATTTCACACTTTATTGTTAAGTACATAATTCCATATGTGTTCATTCATAGTTTTGATGCCTTCAGTGAGAATCTACAATGTAAATAGTCATGAAAATAAAGAAACCCATTGAATGAGAAGGTGTGTCCAAACTTTTGGCCTGTACTGTATATGTTATAATAATGTGGATAAGATGACTAAGTGGTTACAGGCAGATAATAGAACAGCTAGAACGGTCTGGTAAGTTCCGAAAATGACATCACTTTACTGTAATGCAGCCTTTAAAAGACAACACTTAAGCCATTTTACGATATCCAAAATCAAAGACGATATCTAATCTCGTATCACAATATCGATATAATATTGATATATTTCCCAGCCCTACTTAAGACCATTGTATGAAAAATGCCAGCGCTTTAGAAGCTAGTCTGGCGCAACAGAGGCTTTGTCCCTCCCCTTCAGCTCTCTGTGTGTTCCCATTCTCAAAATCCCTTCACTACCGTAACAACAACCTTTCGGTTACACGCTGAAAACGTCTGAATGAAAAGTTTTGACAAAAAGTTGGATCATGCAATAAAGCAGGCCTGCTTGGTTCTTTTGGTGAACGATTGTAACGATTTACAAAGAATGTGTTTACGGCATTTACTATCTAACAGGGACGTGCTAGCCCGCATATGGAAAAAGCTTATTACGCACGGCAAGCTATGGACACAGACAATTAACATTCTGCTGGCCAGTTCTCCATCATACACGGATAGCCAGAAACATTCGTTGGCAAAAATGGAGGGCCAGCGTCTCTGCGTCCAGCACTTAGCGCTGCCCAGGATGATTGTGATTGGTTTAAAGAAATGCAAACAACCCAGAGCATTTTTTTTCTCCTATCCAAGAATGTATGTATGGAGTAGCCAGCCTTTACTCCACAGCACTGTGGAGATAAGTCTGGTAATGCGAGAACCACTTGCTTTTCAAAACGGTGACAAACCTGACCATACCTTCATAGCACTCTCTGTAATACATGCAAAATAAATATATATTAGGCTGTGTATGGAAAATGTGTAAAAAGCACTAAAGGATATGGTTTTATAATCTAGTGGAACATATTTTCCTAAACTTGTTGAATTCAGAAATAAGTGTGGCCCATAACTCTATTGTAGATTTACACAATGTTTCCTTTTCAATGCAAACTCTTGAATCACTATTTTAATATTTGAAGACTGTGTATTTAGCAAGGGGGTAAGCTTTGCTTCAGAACGCAAACCTCCGATGGCGCCATTTTGTTGCTACGAAGCGATCACCTCTTGTTAGCATTACACTGACCGCCATTTTTTTTTACGTCACTTGACTGCGAATAACTTTACATCTGAAGCGTTTAAAGACTCTATTTGTCCGTTGTTTATTTCTAAAGAAACACGACAATGTATAAAAGGCTCCATTACCTTGTACCTCACGTTATGGCTCTGTAGCAGACGTTTTTGTAAAAATAAGCTAACGATTGTGTCATAACCAAGTAACTTACTGTCGCACAGTAGAGGAATTACCGTATAGTACAGGAGAAGCTCGCAGGCAGTTTCGACTTACATGAGCTGTTTAGGTTTAATTACTAATGTTAACTAGCATGTTAGTTAGCAATAATTAGCCTGTGCTTATGTTATCTCCTCACATATACCTACACTCTCCGTATCTGTAAGATTGGGAATGATTGAGATATCTCTTGGCACAGCTACCAGAAGACTTACAACTTTCAGACACGTTGCTCACGTCACATTTTACGTTGTCTCTCTCAGTTGGAGGCTGCGCAGTAAAGCAAGAGATCACCAGAAAAGTGCTTCTAATAGCCTTCACTGGTCTCCGTCCAGAGCAACGGGGTCTATTGGTCCATTATATACTGTCTATGGTATTTAGAGTCTACATCCTTGTTTTGCAAATTTTGCCAGCGTCTCTTTTTGTTTTGGCACTGATGTGGACACTGCAAACACTGGCCCTGACTTATTATGAATTCAGCTTCTGGTAAAAGTGTAAACCCCAGCAAATGTCTTTAGTACAAAAATGTGACACACATTAGGCTTATTCGAGACGAGCTGCACCTCGCCTGAAAAGTAAAAACAGGAGCAGCCGTGGGGGGGGGGCGGTGACAAAAAGCCGCGGTCAAGACGGACAGTTTCCAGCCGTTTGAAGCAGCCTTCAGGCAGAACAGGAAGTCCCAGAAACACTTGCATCCTGTTAAGTCCGATTACGATTTATTAAAATGTTATCAGACCCATATATCAGCTTGTATGCAGTCTCCAGTTGTTTTGTTTATGACAGAGTAGCTGTCATAATGCTCCACATGTGATCTGTTGCTGATGTTAACATACAACAGACTGAACGGATTTAGTCTCTCTGGCGACTAAATGTCACTATCAGACACACATGTATCCTGTTAACAGAATAAGCCTTTAAATAAAACGTCACAGTATTGAGTCGATTCTGAACCAATCCGCTGTTAGATCAGCTGAGAGCCAGGCCTTTTCCCATCATGCCCTGGGTCTTGCAGTCGGTGGTGAGCAGCTACAATGCCTGGCTCTAAAAACTGTATCTTGTGAGGTTATCATTGCGCATGACAGAGCAAGTCGGGATCAAGTCGGATACAAACCTAACCGGCATGCATTGGGCGGCAATCGCCGGTGATTGATTCTGCGCCTATTAAGACTAGGGTTGGGTACCCGAAACCCGGTTCCACTATGGAAGTGGTTCCTACTCAATTTGATTCGGTAGGAATCGGACCGGATTAGAACGCAAATTTCAGTTCCACCGAATGTGTCGACTGAAATATTTTCCCTCTGTCGCTCCGAAACGGACGTAAAAACAGCCCACTTTCTCTGTAGTCTACCGTTAGCTAACTACTTTTAAAATGCCATATTTTCCCTCTGGGCTCACCAAAACTTAAAAGCATATGAACCATTCACTGAACGTGATCGCTCATAAACATATTACACTTTTTCAGTTTTTCAAGAATCGGTTTAGGAATCTGAATCATTTTAAAAGTACCGGTTCGGAATCGTAAAAATCCAAACGATACCCAACCCTAATTAAGACTGCTGCAGCTGACTACCTCTGATAAGTTAGCCAACAGAGAGTCTCATCTTATGCATCACATGCCAAACACACAGCTGTCTGTTGGCCGACTGATTACTAAATACAGGTATTCGTGTCAAATGCAATGGGGCAACAACTGGAGGCACATTGCTTTTGACCAATATAATTATGCAAAGAAAATGATGAAAAGGAACACACACAGTACACTATCTCAGTTCCGAGATCAGTTCCTCGCCACAGCTTCTGGTGTAGGTTACCTTTCCATTTTTACTGTATTGTATCTGACAAGCCACTGGAGGACACTCTGTCAAGGGTGTCCACTGATGACTGTGGGTGTTCATTGGTTATCCGCCAGTGATGCCAAACTCCTTCACTCAACATTCCTTTGTTGTTGTTCAACCATCATCAGCTGGTCCACGGGCTCACAGGAGCTGGCAGTGTGTGCCACACACACACACACACACATACATCCTTATATTCTAACATCTGTCTCCCTGGGTAATAAAGCATGTGACAGGAATGGGTGAATCAATCAATCAGTTAAGGGACATACATATGCAGTAGCTCATGCGAGCCACCCCAACACAGACAAATACACACACACACACACACGCGCACACACACACACACGCACACACACACGCACGCACGCACGCACAGACACACGCACACAATGAGCTGGTGATGCATGAGACAGATGCATAGTACACCTGGCCACAGGCTTACGAGAAAATGGAAGAGATACAAAGGAAGGGAAAGGAAGAGTTGGAAAGCGTGGGGTGGTTGTGGGTGTCGTAGCATCATTCATCTACTGCTGTAAACAAAAAAGGGAAAAGAAAAAGACTGGAAAAACAAACGCACACACGCACAGACAGGAAATCGTAGTGTAACATGTAGCTCCGAGCCGATTCTATTGTATTCCACAGTATACGGATCAATAGGTCTTTTCAGATTAGAGGAAATAGCTATTATCCTGGGTTTTCCATTCCAGTGATCTGTCAGTCAGCTGTTATGTGTAACTGTAGCTTCTTTCCCACCTCCGATTGTATAATAACGGGGAGTTATGACTAGGTCTAACATTACTGCGCAGACCAAGCAATCATTGCTGTACAAGGCTCTAAAGCTAAACAATCTACACCACTGAGAGGCACTTTGGTAAATCCTGCTGAGATTGATTGAGAGTATACAATAACAGTGTACTGTTTCGAGATGGCATAAATGAGAATATAGCAATGGTAGTGTTTATATCAAGTCTTAAAGTATAGTTTAAAAAAGAAAACACTAAAACATATTAGTGGAAGCTCCACCCTCTTTATTTGGATTATCACTCAACAGAGTGTACTTGGAGTGTTAGCGCGGACTGGAGGCAACAATCGGGCCTGATTTGCAGTCTACGCTCTCAACATTTAGAGGCACAATCCATGATATGAATATATAAATAAGGGGGTAGCTCTACCATCAACATTCAAAAGACAAAATTGGAACATGATGTCACTGCCAAAGTGATCGATGGATCTTTTAAAGGTGCAGTAAGCGATGATGTGCGAAGATTGTTTATT
The DNA here is from genome assembly GCF_004354835.1 of Perca flavescens. NCBI lineage: Eukaryota > Metazoa > Chordata > Actinopteri > Perciformes > Percidae > Perca > Perca flavescens. The sequence goes on from NC_041344.1 coordinate 26,451,143, forward strand.
TGAACTAAAATCCCCGATTCATGGCCAATAGCAACCACTTCTGTTAGTGTCTCTGGTGACTAAAGGTAATATGGCAGAGCCCCCCCCCTCTGTGGGATGCTCAGCACAGTACTCTTGAAAACTATACACGGTCTGCTGAGTGTAAAAGTGGCTTGCAGTAGAAGTAAAGCAGAACAGACCCATCTGTATTGATAGCATCACTTAAAGTTAACCGAGACAAATGTGACACTGAGTAGTGAATGTGTTTCCTTCGGCACTCTGACCCATCATGCACTAAAGCAGGCGTGTCAAAGATACGGCCCCAGGGCCAGAACCGGTCAGCCAAAGGGTCCAACCCGGCCCACTGGATGACTCTGCAAAGCCACTGGCGGAAAAATTTCATAAAAAATTGACAAATGTGTTGGGTTTTCCAAGAAAAAGAAAAAAATACCAGTTCCTTTTTCTTCAGAGGTAAATGGGCCGTGTGACCAGTGACCAGCGTGCTCGGTGTGTTTACAGCACCTTTCGGTCCTCAAGGAATATGTATCGCCACAATCAGACTCACTTTCTGTTCCATCCCGATAGGGCTGTGCAATTAATCGAAATTTAACCGTGCTTATGATTTCGGCTCCCAGTGATCACAAAAACTGAATAATCGAGAAAAACAATTATTTTAGCTCATTACGTTTTGCAAGTAAACTCTTATTTTCTCTTGTATTCTGAATGAAAAAATAAAGTTTCAATAAGGAAAGTATTAAGGCAAAGTTCACAGTTGTATGTGTTTTGTTATTTTTTACTGTTGATTTATTTAACTTTTTACAATGTTTTTAATGTTCAGTAATTGCAACATCTTTTCAACGAGTAATCGTGTTAAATTATCGTGATTTCAATATTAAACAAAATAATCATTTTTATATATTTTTTCCATCATCGAGCAGCCCTACATCCCGACCAGAATACAGTTGAAAACCGAGTCATGTCGTTGAAATTGCACTTCTATTTCTCTAGACACCTAGGCCTGTTCATCAACTGTTTTGTAAATAAATTGTTCATGGTGTGAACAATGGTGAACATGGTGTATTAATTTATCATTCATTATGCAATGGTTCTACTGGCCCGGATTCTCTTGACATGAAAGTGGGCCGTATGTGGCCCATGCAGTAAAACGAGACACACCTGCACTACAGATCTGCTGCAGTTCGGTTAAAGCCTGGCAGCCAAAGGGCCACTGGGACCAGCTGTCTATCAGATGTGCCTATCACCGGTGTGTGTGTTTGTGCATTTGTTTGTCTTTCCATAATCAAGGAACATTGCTTTGCTTTGTATTGCATAAGAACGCAATCAATGACCATGATGTACTGTATAGACCCAGCATGGCGTACAAATATGCAGACACATACGGTCAGTTGCTATGATGTAATAACCCATGTGATGGGATCCTATCTGATGCCCATTGCCTGAAGGCCACCGGTAATGTGGACAAGCTCACACACAGCACACATTGGAAGCTGGTCCTATTGATTGTCCAGGGCCTGGTGTCAGTCACAGAGGACTGGATTATGCAGAGAGGACTAAACCACTTGTTCAGCCTGTTTATGCAGATAGGACTTGTTCGGCCTGTTTTATTTCGCTGTCTGTATCTTCCTCCCTCTTTATCCATACAAATTTAAAATGATGCGGAAGGCTAAACGGTGAGACTTGCAGCCACAGGCTCCTTTTGGTCACTAACTCTATATTAGGGCTGCACGATATGAGAAAAATATGCGATGTGCAATAGCGTTGTTCAATAATTACTTGCGATAAATGAACAGATATTAAAGTGTACTCCGTTCTGCATCTCCGCTGCTTTCAGTAGTCTGCTAAAATGCAACAAATTGCTTGTTGAATTTCTTTTGTTTTATTGAACATTGAATTGAATATAAAAGGCACCACTAAAAAAAAAAAAAGAACGACATTTCAAAGTGCAGTTTTCTACTGATATTTTCTTTCAACTAATGCAAAAAATCTCAGTGTTTTTGGCAATGTGTATACTGCACCAGTTGATATCGCGATGACGATTTTAAAAAGACAATATGTTGTGCAGCCCTAGTCGTTATGCACTTATTATAGTTCGTACAACTCCCAGCCACTCTGAAGGCATTCCAGCCCTAAAACTGCAGTCCTCAAGCACAGGCACGCACAAAGAAACGCGTATTTTATTCAATTTGCATGCTTATTCACACGCTGCATGTGCAGAAAAGGGAGCAAGAGTCCAGTTTCAGTGATGCGACACACAGGGAGCCTTATTTTGTTCATCCACTGATTGCTCCCAGACAGCGATGTAGTCTACGCGATACGCAGGTATACGCAGTACACCCACTAAGACAGCTCCAGGATTTCCATATACCCACTTAAAAATGCACAATGACATACAACAACATACTTTCCATCATCATTTTGACATATTTTGAATTGTCATGTGTTTTTTCTTCCTTTGCATAGGCTAAATAAAGGTATTTCAGCTGTGAATTCGTGCACAAAAGTGTATCAAAATGCAGGAAATGAAGTCTTTTGACACTCATAATTTCCCTGGCGGAGGACACCCAAACCCTCCCCTAAAGTCCCATTCTAGCCCATACATATACATTACAGTATACCCACTACAATACATTAGACTACACCACTGCTCCCAGAGCATGAAGGACATCCTGGCACTGACTTCCCTGGCTGTATTTTTTTATTTATTTTTTACAACAGTTGAAAGCATCCATCCAAGATGTATATAGGGAATTCTCTACAAATTACTCAGCACCAGATGTAACAAATCACAGCACAACACCAGCATGATGATGTTTGCTGCCACCACAGCAGATAGGAATTAACAAAGTGCCCCTTTTTTGCTTTGAAACAGGAGATCATGGTCCCAGGTTCAATTGGCTTCTACAGTACTGGGGTGTCCTTGAGTAAGACACCGAGACCCCCAACAGTCAGTAGATTTAAAAAAACCTAGACTCATTTGTGGGTGTTAAATATATAAGTGTAACACACTACAACTGGCCGGGTTAAGGGCTCCAGTCATGGTGAGACACCTTTTGATAACAGACCAGTAAAATAATGTCTTCCTCACTTCCTGTTTCATCACTTATTTGCTCTAGTTGGGGACTAAAGGTAAGATAAGGCATGGCTGACACATTTTGTACCAAGACTTGTATACATTAACATGACGCTACAAAGAGGACCATTCACATATCAAATAAAAAAAATATAACAAATATAAAAAGAAATGTCCTCCACTCACCCTGTAGTGTTTGGAAGAAGAATAAGCTCCTTTCGCAGCTCGGAAACCAAAGCCTGTTCTTTGCTTTGCGGATATTCTCGCAGCAGTGTTTTTGGTCCAGAGCAGTTCCTCCCTCTCCCTCATGTAAAATAACCTTCGCGTTGGCTCACCTCTCTCTCTCTCTCTCTCTCTCTCTCTCTCTCTCTCTCTCTCTCTCTCTCTCTCTCTCTCTCTGGAAGAAGATGATGAATGAACCGCTGCGTCTCCCTTGCCAACACAATTGCATAGAGGTTGACTCCCCCCCCGCGCGACCATTAGCTAGGATGCCTGTTTAAAGGTGGATACTTTTCCTCTGATTGGCCGGAGCGGCTTGTCAATCAAAAAAAGAACAGAAAAAAGCGCGCGCCTGTGCCCTCCTGTCCTCTCTGTGGCGAGAGAGAGAGAGAGAGAAAATCAAACCGTCAAAACAGGAAAATACAAATGATAATTGCTCAATTAAGGTCAGTTTTGTGTGTGTGCGCGCGCGTGCGTGCGTGTGTGTCTTAACATCAGTGTAACCAACAATTTATGTTTCCTTTCTCCTTCAACGTCTTTCATTGCTTGTCTCTTTTAATCCTTTTATCTTTTCCTGTCCTGCATAGGAAACTGTTCTATCTGCCCTCAGGTAAAATAAAAAAAGTGAGAATCAAGAAAAGCAATAACAAGGGTTTTCAAGAAAAAGAACAAGGAAGGAGGAGAGAGAGAGAGAGAGAGAGAGAGAGAGAGAGAGAGAGAGAGAGAGAGAGAGAGAGAGAGAGAGAGAGAGAGAGAGAGAGAGTTTTATTTGCATCAGTAGTTAAGAATCTACCTCTGGTTTTCCTCACATGTAGCCCTACCTGAGTCTAAGTTCTGCTAGGACATGATTGGTTAGTCCATCTACATGTGATTAAGTAAAACAAGGAAGTGCTGTTGTTGTTGTGGAGCTGATGAAGTGTGACGTGTCAACAGTAAAGTACTACCAAACAAAGGTATCCGTCTCCGTCCAGCTGTTTCTTCTGGTTTCGAGTGATAATACCGCCACATATCGAGCCCTCGCATTCCATAAGTAATATCTGCCATTGCCAGTCACCTCTCCTTCAATTTCACCTCACTTATACAAAAGATTGACCTAGCTCGAAACTGGTCATGACTTGAAATGTTTTCTGTAAGGTACCTCAATTTATTGCATATTTAGACAAAATGGTTAACTTTTGCTAGATTAGGAATTGTTTTCAATAGCTTATCTACGTAGGCTATTTCAAACGTTGCATACAGAATTGAAATCTCTACGTATGGTATAAAAACATAGTGGCTCTTGTCATTTAGTTTGCAGTCATTTGATTGGCTGCAGCTTTTGTCACTGTCTGCTTGAAGTTTCTGATTGGCTGACCCAAATGGTGGAACAGGATTATCTAACCACCGTCAGATATGTGACCAGGGTGTGACCTATATACAAGGTCAGTGCATCGGTTTGACTTTGATTGTTGATTCTGCAGAAGGCCTGAGGGCCAAAAACGTCATCGAAATCAAATGCATATGGAGCCAGAGTGTGTGACACTTTTTTTTTTTCTTATGTTGCTTTTACACAGTCTTGTATAAAGTACTCGAAAAGCAATACTTGACTAAAAAGTACCTTACCAGAAAATGACTTTGGTAGAAGTTAAATTCTCCTTTTAGAATATTACATGTCATTTAGCAGACACTTTCATCCAAAGCAACTTACAGTTGCTATATGTGACTTATGTCACATATAGCAAACACGTTGGTTGATGTATCGCAGTGGGACTCGAACCCTGGTCTCCCACGCCAAAGGCATGTGTCATAGCAACTGCACCATCACCACCCAACTTGAGTACAAGTCTCAAAGTATCTGACATTCACTGTACTTTAGTATTAGAAGTCAAAGTAAATTGATCATGAGCTTTATGGCCAAAGGTGTGTAACATTATCTTCATCACCACTGTCGTCGGGGGTGGTCATCGTCTGTTACCAAGGCGGCAGAGCCTGCACCAGGTGCTTCCATGACACTGTCAGTCATTATGCTTCCTCCTCTTCTTCTTCTTTAATGGAGCATGCTTTAACTTACAATTTAGGAGCAATGATTCGCCAAACTTCCTTTTTTTCAGTGTAAGAAATTTCTTCTGATTTTATTTTGTAGCGACTAAGATGCTTAGGGGAAAAAAGTTTCCGGAAATATAAATAACGAAGTAAAGTAGAGGTACGTGAAAATTCAACATAAGTACAGTAGTGAAGTATTTGTACTTTGTTAACAGGGTTCAAAATGAACTTTTTCGTTGACCAGCCAAATGCCTGGCAACTTTCTGTTGGAGAACTTTTGGGAAGGGGCGAAAATACTGGTTAGCTGATTGGATAATTCATCTGTCTATCACCACCTATGTTGGTGATAGACGGGCCAAATCAACCAATCAGGATCAAACAGACCGCTTAAGAAAGGGGCGTCTCTGTTCGCTTCCGAGTGCACCAGAGTTCGGTTCGCTTCAGGTGAGAACGCGATCCGATCCAAATGCAGGAAGTGGACCAAAAGCAGTGCATTTACTGGCCTGCAATGTCAATCTTGCACACAATTTTTGGGACTTCTATATGATTTAAAGTGCTCATATTATGCTTTTTGTTTTTTTTCCCTTTCCTTAATTGTGTTTTATATCTTTTTTTGTGCACCTTATAGGTTTAGAAAGTGAAAAAGCCCAAAGTCCACCCCAAGGGGCTTACCATCTCCAACAGAAAACACTGTTCACAAACTGCTCCAAACAGCTCTAGTGTAGTCCAGCCTTTACTTCAGAGACGAATGTCAATCTCAGAATTCCGACTTGCTTCTCAGAATTCTGACTTTAACCTCAGAACTCAAATAAATTTTTTTTCACATGTATATGACTTCCACTGCAAGTCAAACTGACAAAGACTAAGCCTGCGTCGGCCGCCGGACGGTGTGGCGAAAACGCAGGTCTTTCCAATCGTTTTGTGATTGGAGTGGTGCAGCCTGCGGCGAAAAGTTGAGACTCAACTTTTAGAGGAACGCAACCCGACGTCACGCTGGGGTGGCCAATCATGTAACCGGCGATCAGACTGGTCTGTGTGGTTTGAGGCGGTGGGAGAGAGTCCCGTACTGTGAACGGTAAAGATCCCTGCCTCTATCGCTGCCACGGGAACGTTTTAAAAAGCTATGAGGCTGAATAACTGAACACAAGCACTTAAACTCCCCAGGAGTTTGAGTAACAGCTGACTTGTTTCCTGCAACAACAAAGCACGTTGCAAAGCAAGTCGTCTCTTTTCTTTCTCTCTTTCTCCGTGAAAAGTGCGGTCGGAAATGTCGAGATCTATAAACGATCTGACAGAAAACGGTAACTGTGAAACATGCGATACGATCCAACTTTTATTGTCAGCCAGGGCTGAAATTCTTTTTGCATCCCTGGGTAGCTCATATAAGAAAGAGGACATAGACCTTCATACAGACATAAGATGAATAACACCAAAGGACATACATGAAACATTACCACAAATGACATAAACACATAAGTAAGGAAAACAAAACATAAATGTATAACAACAGAAAATGACATGAACATACAGACAGATAAGATCTTGGAGACTTGTAACCCTGAATAAATATTGCACTGGATTTAACCCTTATGTTGTCCTTCGGGTCCCAGTGACCCAAAGGACAAAACAAGGGTTATGTACTTTTGTTTACTTTTTGAAAATTGCTCTCTAAACCCTGTCTCTTGTAAAGTAAGTAAAGTTTATTTCTAGAGCACATTTAAACACAGTTTAAGCTGACCAAAATGCTGTACAAACAAGCACTAAGGTGCTGTATTAACCCTTGTGTTGTCCTTTGGGTCACCAAGACCCGAAGGACCACACAAGGGTTAATGTAGCTGGTTTAACAATGGGATAGATTAATGTATGTATTGAAATTAAGTCTACTTGTGCTACTTTGGGGGAGGGGGTTAAGTAACACAACAGGACGTCACACAAATGGGGCATTTAAGTAACACTCCCACACCACCGCACCACCCTTCCCTTTTGCTAACTGTACGCAGCCTTACTTCCTGCTGTCTTGCAAAGGATACAAGGAAGTCAGGCAAAGCTAACCTTTCCATATTTCATCAACTGAGTGAGAGAGGAAAGCTCCAGGTGTCCCTGGGAGACAAATACCACATGTCTCTACTTTGTCTCTGATGTAATAGCACAAATGTCATTTTAAGGTAGTAATTGTGACTGCAACGAATTATTTTGTACTCCTCTTTTGTCTTATCCCAGGAGGGCAGAGCCTCCAAAAATATCTTGCATGGTTATTTAATGATTTCAACTGTAGTGCATGTATCGATTTTCTTTAGTGCTGACGTGGTTTCACACTCGGTTGTTTTTTTTGCAAACATCAATTGATTATAGCGGCCATTATTATTGTATCCAAGTTATCATATAAGATACAGTAGATATTAAAACAATAAAGCAGATTTGAGTTCATGGCGTTTATGAGATAACACAGTTAATGTGCACATGACGGTTGAGATAATCTCAGCTGGTTATGATTTCACTGTTTGGCTTTGGGTGTGTGGGGTGAGGGTTAGTTTATGGGGTTAGGGTCAGTTTAGGAGAACAGGGCTAACCCTATTCTCATAAACAACACTGAGACAACAAGGACAATTGCAATTTATAGTTAAGTTAAAGAGCAAAAGGCATATCACCTTTTTTAATGAGAGAAAAACAAGAAATCCTTCCTTGTGATAGTATCTGTTTCTGCAGCAGTCAGACAGAAGGATATGTTAGAGTGTGTGTGTGTGTGTGTGTGTGTGTGTGTGTGTGTGTGTGTGTGTGTGTGTGTGTGTGTGTGTGTGTGTGTGTGTGCGCGCGCGCACGCCTACATAAGATTGTAGAGGCAATAGTGGAAAGACAGAGTGATAACAGAAAGGAGGGAAAATATGTCTGATTAGCCAAGGTCAGCCAGGGTTAGTCGCTCGTTGGGAGTGACATCGTTCCGAGCACAAGGTAGACGTCCATCACTCTGCGGGGCCACCGTAACACACACACACACACACACACACACACACTCATTGGATGCCATGGTGTGTCCTTCAATCCAAGGTAAGCATGAGTCACTCTGAAAGAGACTCAGACACCCACATAAAACAACCAGTTGCAGCCTGAACGTGTAACACAGCAATATGCAGGCAAATTAATTCATGCAGGATACAATGATCATTCTATCATTTGAAAGGGATACTTTGAAGAGCAAGACCCGAATATTTGTTCTTTAGGGAGGTATTTGGTTTTCAAATGTCTTTTTCTTTAAATACTGTAGAATAACAGAATCCTTACAAATGAATGGCTTTTATTTCACTGGGCATGTTGACATGTTGCAGCACAGTGTTTCATTTTTAGCTCAGTGTGACAGTCTTGACGGCGTTATGCTGTCATTTACGGTCGCTTTTCTCTCCTCACACACACACACACACACACACACACACACACACACACACACACACACACACACACACAGTATTTATGACATATCCATTATGAAAGGGGAATTGTGCTGAAACCAAGTATAGTTCAAGGAACAATTTTTAAGGTCCCATGGCATGAAAATTTCCCTTTTGTGAGGTTTTTTAACATTAATGTGAGTTCCCCCAGCCTGCCTATGGTCCCCCAGTGGCTAGAAATGGCGATAGGTGTAAACCGAGCCCTGGATACCCTGCTCTGCCTTTGAGAAAATGAAAGCTCAGATGGGCCGATCTGGAATCTTCTCTTTATGAGGTCATAAGGAGCAAGGTTACCTCCCCTTTCTCTGCTTTGCCCGCCCAGAGAATTTGGCCCACCCATGAGAGAGAAAGACATCATGGCTTTCAAACGAGCAAAGTGGTAGTTGGTCAAGGCCACACCCCCACCCTCCACCTTGAAGTAAGTAATGACAGAAATACAGAGAGAGTTTTGTGGAGCTGATAGGCTTAATTAGCTTCGTATCAACTCATTTGGCAATGGCTTGAATGTAACAGACGTTCAATAATATAAACATCCGCTAGCCACTGGCTAATTAATGCAGTGTACAGGGAACATTGATACACTAAAGCGCTGCACCGTCCATCTCCGCGGAGAACGGAGAAATGTCGAGTTATAACCGACCAGTCTGGTGTGTGTACAGGTCTGTATGGTGAGGACGTAACAGCCTGGAGTCGTTTTCCAACAGTTTAATGAGGATAAAGGTGTTATGGCACTCTGGCACAGCGCTGGCTAACAGCCAACTAACAAAGCCAAATATTCTAATGGTCGCTGCTGATTGGTACCAAAGCTCAAATAGTGGTATTCAGAGACAGACAATAGTTTTATATTCTGAGAAATACACTTATTAGATTAGAAGACTAATACCGCTCTCATATTTGTAGGATACATATACAGCTAGCTGGCGTTAGCTCAGCTCAAAGACTGGAAACAGGGAAAAATAGCTTGCCTGCCTGAAGATTACAAAATTTACCAACCAGCCTTTCAAAGACTAAACAAAACAACCAATTAACACATTTTATATTGCTTGTTTAACCCAATACATGTGTCCACCACAAAAAAAGCATCCTAATTGACTTTCCATTGGCATTGTTTCCGTGGTGCCGGCCCGTAATTTTAACACATTTCGTGCCACCACCACGGGGACTGCAGATGGAAACTAGCATTAGCTAACTCTGGTACAAAACATCTTTTTGTAAGATTAATGTATTTTGTACATTGTCCCTGACAAATAAACTAATCAAATAAATATATAAAGTAACACTGGGTTTTAACTGGCAGCTGAACGAACAGCAGAGCGATTCAATTCATTCCCTATGAGAATGGCGGCATGAGCAAAATCTGCCGACGGTGGCGAAATTGCCCAGGTAGTCACCGCTCTCCCCGGTAGCCAATAAGAAGGCAGACTTGCGAACGTGCCTCAAATATATTTCCCCATGTATACACACATATACGCTATATTTATAATTATGATCAAATCAAAAGATTTTCATGAAGCCTATGATACGTCTCTGTATGACTACATGGATGTTAGCTAGCTTGGCAGAGGGTCGCCGAGGGAGTTGGTATTCCTGGTGGGTTTTTATAACGTTACGAATTTGTTTTATCAGTATTAGCATTGTAGTGACGTTAGCATTGTAGCAATGACTAGCTAGCTGGTTGCTGGCAATACCTAACGTTAATTTCAACTAAACTTAACACAACATTGAAATTGTGTGACTGGAGTATATAATGTACCAAATACGTTGTGATAGGCTAGATAGAGATGGATCGAAACGTATCAACATCAACTACAAATTGTTAGCAAAACGTGCGCACCGTCGGCATCATTCTGTGGTGACACAACTCCGCTTGGAATTGCAGTTGGAAAAAAAGCGTAATGCGGCGTTAAGAGGTCGTGGTCATTTTTACATATTTCTGTGAGATCCTGCTGGAGACAGGCTAGCTGTTGCACCGTTTCCAGTCTTTGTGCTACGCTAAGCTAACCCGCTGCTGACTGTAGTTTCATATTTACGGTTATCGACACGAGTAGCATCATCCTCCTCATCTAACTCTAGGCAAGAAAGCAAATAAGTGTATTTCACAAAATGCCGAACTATTCCTATAAGTATTATAGCAAATTCTTCTCCTTTTTTTTTCCAATTTGTCTTTCTGCCGCTCCTTCTCTCCTCCCCTCTCTAATTCAGATATGTATAATTGAAACTACATGACTTGGTATCAAATTAATCTTTCACTCTCTAATTGAAATATGCTTTATTGAAAATGGCATGAATATAGTATGAAGCTCTCTCTCCCTTTTACTTCAGTGAATATTCATGGCTGTGTGCGTGTGTGTCCGTCGGCAACAGAGGGTTGCCACGGGAGACATGCCATCGGGCCTGTTCTCATCCCCTCATCCCTCTCTCCTCTCCTCTTCATCCCTCCAGTCCTCTGTCACCATCCTGCCACTAATCTCCGCACATAGGCACTGTTCGGTGTTGTAATTGCCTCCACTCCGCTTTTATCCTTTTGACACTGCAGTTTTTTTTTTTTTTTTTTTTGCTGTTTTCACATTGCTTCATATCATTGATTTCAAATTATTCTCTTCCACAAGAAACAAGTGGAATCATTCCTTCACAGGCTGATTTTAGTGAAGTAAAATGACTCATTAATAAGGATAGCAGACCTATAGTCTACAGTACGTGTGGATCACAGCACATAGATGTGACCTCAGGAAGATTCCCTCCACGAGAGATACAATCTTATTCATGCTAATTAATGGGCAAGTTGACAGCCCGATAATGAAATTCAAACCTCCATTCACGTCTCGGTGTGCGTCGAGCTCGCATGTGTGCTGTGTGTAATTCTGTGCCATGGCGGCCTGTAAACTGTCTAATTGACCTTTTGCACGCTGCACAAGGACGGCAACTCCGCTGCCGCCTTCCGGCTGCTATTCCCTCCCTTCTCCTCTTTCTCCCATCCTCCTTTTCCATTTTCCCTTGACACTTCCGCTCCTCCTGTCCTCTAGTTTCTCTCCCCTCCATGTTTACCCTTCTTCAACATTCATTCATTCCGTCGTCGGTGCATACAATATGTCTGACATTGCTGATCAGATTCCAAATGTAGAAATGTTTCTATTGTAACTATTGAATTTATAGAGTGTAGTCTAGACCTACTAAAGTGTCTCAAGATAACGCTGTTATGATTTGATACTATAAATAAAATTGAATTGCATGGGTGAATTTGAAAATGGTGGCTTTTATTTTGCAGCCCCTCGGTCACAGATGATGGATAGTGAAACTTAAATTCTTTCATGGGGTGGTTGGATTTATTCAGGCACTTTAAAAAAAAATGTTAAAAACTTCTTTCTTTTCACATTTTAATTTACAGCAATATGTTATTTATATCATACTAGGCTGTATCTTAACTTATTGGGGGGAAAAAAGCCAAAATGGCATTATCCTAGTTTCATAACTATGCAAATGTTATGCTATGTTACAAACTGTCAACTGGTTGAAATGTCAGAGTTTTGGACGAAGGCTATAGCTAAAGCTTTGGGTGCCCACGAGCATGGTATGTGGTCGAGCGAGGTAGAGAGTGACTGAAGAGAGTGAGCGTAGATGGAACAAAGCAACGAGTCGCAGAAATGTAACCGTAGCAAGCATCTCACTATCACTCACGTTATTCACATTCATATTCAGATGCAACAGAAGACACATCCCGCTACAAAAAAAGCCTAAAAGTCTTAAGTTAAAACGGAAGTACAAAGGGTCATTGCAATGGGGATGATCCATGTGCACCGTCTCGTCTCATTGGTGTGAACTGGCAGGTTCCTCAAAAGTTGCAGACTGGCGCGTTGCAAGTAGTTGCAAGTTTTAACTCTTCTTATCGCGAATCTTTGGTCTGAACTGGAGACCTATACTATGGAGAACTATACACCTCTGCGAAGATTCCACTGTGAGACTGGCAGTCGAATCAGGCTCCTTCGATCGAAGCGTAGAGTATTCGGGGTCACCCCCTAACGTAGGCTCACTGTATTCCCAGACTGATCTCATAAAGTGACGTATGTGTGACACGCCAATTCGTATGCCGTTTTTGCGTGTTATCAAAACGCATACTCTCTTTTTAGCGTGTTTATCAACATCGTTCCGCCGCCATTGACCTACATTACGTGTCAATTATCGCCGTAGCGAGTAGTATGAAAGGATGTAAGTCCGCAGAGGGAGGTTGGTTGGGGTGGTGGATGGGTAGAACACAGGACTTTAACCCAGGAGAGCCAGGATCACGTCCCGAGTGTAGCTTTTCAACCGTTTATTTTTTTTTTTAAGCCTTCCCGACATCGACACATGGTGTGTATGTTTACATCCGCTGTATGCAGCGTAGACATACACGTGGATAGCTCAAAATGCGTACAGATAACTCTTAATAATACTTCGCAGATCCCCAAAGATCGCAGAGTAGTGGTTCAAAGTATGATAACCTGCCATCAAAATGACAGAAATGTTGTTAACGTCTCCTATAATATTTGAGTTATTTCTCTATACTTTGACTTCTTAAAGGGATATACACATTTACAGAGGCATGTTGTCCGACGTCAAATTCCCAGCTGTCCAGAATACCGTGGGCCCTCAAGGTAATCCGGACACCGTGTCTACTGACTGTTTTTTCAAGATTTCTTCCGATTGATTTGCCCAAAATGTTTCAATCAAACTTTGGTATGTGTGTAAGACCTACCCCCCAGAGACTTATGGGACTTTTACTGTGCTTACTGCGTCGGAAGTGTCCGGAACACAGTGAGTCTTCGTTACTCTTCATACTACGTCTTCTCGCTAGCCTGGTTGACACCAGACCCTTCTCAGTTTTGCGTCGAAAGGAGCCAGTTGAGGTGGTTCGGGCATCTGGTAAGGATGCCCCCTGGGCGCCTCCCTAGGGAGGTGTTCCAGGCACGTCCAGCTGGGAGGAGGCCTCGGGGAAGACCCAGGACTAGGTGGAGGGATTATATCTCCAACCTGGCCTGGGAACGCCTCGGGATCCCCCAGTCGGAGCTGATTAATGTGGCTCGGGAAAGGGAAGTTTGGGGTCCCCTGCTGGAGCTGCTCCCCCCGCGACCCGATACCGGATAAGCGGACAAAGATGGATGGATATCAAATTAACTTAAGTACATTATGCGTGACATAAATGCATTGAGGACACAAGTCAACGTTGACTTTTGGTTTCACAGGGACACGAGCAGCAGTATCCTGTTTGAAAGTCCTGTCTGTGTGACTCATCCATCCACTCCGACCTCCTACCTACACGGACTTTCGCAGACTTTGAAAAGTAAGGTAGCTGAGGATGCAGTTTCATTGTGTGGGAATGTAATTTTTAGGAGGCAGGGCTGTGAAGGCATCTTTCACTGAAGACTCTTAGGGCCCTATCTCAAGTCAAGCCTGACTCAAGTGTCTTTGCTGTCCATTTCCCGTCCTGCGCCCGTGCTGGTCTTACAGGGAGGTGTGTTCAGGTGCATTCTTGACATATTGCTATCTTGAGGCTGCGGGAAGTGATCACGCCATTGACCAACAAAAACCTGGTCTAAAGTCAATAGCGCAGCATTTTATTGTTATTTTGACAGCGCATTAGTGAAATGCGCCTAGGCTTATGCACAGCGCGCGCACAATATGCTTGTTACATACACACAGGGAAGTTCAGCAGCACACAAACATGCAAAAGATTACAAATAAAAATGTTACAGTGCAAATCCGCCATCATCATAGCAATGCGCCAAGGTCCAAACTCGCCTGGCTTTTAAAGGGAATGGGAAATGACACTCTGATTGGTTTATTGCATGTTACCCACAAAACACAGCTATGAATTAATGAAGACACTAAGTACAGTGGCGCAAAAAGTGCGTATGCGCTATATGCAAACACAAATCGACAGAGTAATGAAACATGATCTAACAAGGGAAGTGGCTCTGTTGTAAAGGCTATCAGTGCTCGGTAAGCACAATGACATCATATTAGGAAGCACAGCTGAAACCATTTGTCATAAACTAGGTAAGTAACAAACGATGTTAACTGGATTAAAAACCAAGCCAAACGGTGCTGTCACAACTAGTTTAGTGATTTATAAGCAACCTGTTTCCAGCAGATTGTCACGTTACTGAGACTACAGATATAAGAAGATAATATGACGTGGAAGCTAACTCTGACAGCTGCAAGAGAGCTAACATAAACTTTAGCTTTCTCCATGAAGCTCCCAGCTACGCTAACGTTACCTCCCGACGCAGTTAGGAAACCAGAACGAGCTAACTATTGATAACATTAGCATTTTGGCTCGGTGGATGGCGATTTTAAAGTCATGTTAAAACTATTTACCGTCCTGACGATTTCTAGCCGCAGCCTGTCACTCCGCCGTGTATTAACGTTACTCGCTACGTAACGTCAGCTCTGTTATGTTGTACTAACGTTACTCGGTACGTAACGTTATCTAGACCTCACAATGCCTTGTGTTTCTCACTCCCGCTGTTATTGTTAATATGGCATGACATGAATCACACATGCGGGTAGGTCAATGCGATAAGAGGGAGATTAGCTAACGTCAGCCAACATATTTATGTAAAAAAAAGTCACATTCGAATAGTAATTTCAACATTCGAATAGTATGGATTTTTTTACTATTCGAATTGTATTCGAATTTCGGTATTCGTTCCAACAGCCCTACTATACATCTGTACATCTGTTGGGTGACATGGAAGCTGTAATTACAGGGTCACATCTCTCTCTCTCTCTCTCTCTCTCTCTCTCTCTCTCTCTCTCTCTCTCTCTCTCTCTCTCTATTTAAAGGTCTCTGTGCTAAGTGGCTCTCCATATTTGTACTTTTTAAAATCCCAAAAAAACAGCAGCACAACCTTACTGCATAATAGTTGTCTTAACTAATGCCATCACTAGGCTGATTTAAGAACTGAATTGAGGCTGCTACATTTAACAGTGAGTTCATTTCATTCAGGTGTGAGGATGGTGCATCAGGAAAGACAGGGGAAGGCAACAGGTAGCTTCTAACATTAGGTGGGAGTGTAGGGGGAGCAACTTGATACCAACAGATTAATTTCTTAATATTATGGAAAAACTAATATGGAAAAGCTATTACATAATGTTTGTCTGACAATATGTCTTAGTGGAGAAGGTCACAGGCAAGGAGTGAATGAGACAGACATGAGGTCGGCGATGGCTAGAGATGAGCCCAGCGATGACATCAGGTAGGAGTTCTATTAGTTAGACCACACAAAACTAAATGTCCAGTATGGTTTGAAGTTCTGTTGACCAACCTATTCACTGTGTCCTTTTTGGGGAAAAAATAGTGCAGACAGAGATGGAAAATATAACAATTAGCATATATCTGACAGCGGGGGGCATCAGAACGGGGGGCACACTTATTTATTTATTTATGTGTTTTTTTTTGGGGGGGTGGGGGGCGCCAAAATTGTTGTTGCATACCCCTCTGACACTGAGTGCAACACTACAAATGTCTTCCAAGAGAAATTGTGTGCTGTTATCACCATAATTAAACGAAATTACAGCTACAGTCTACCGACAGCATGTTTGTTGTTTATGTGCACGTTGGTGGGCAGAATCCACAATATAATAGTCAATACAAGCTGTTGGCAATTCCCAGTTCACTTGTTGCATTTCATTATCTTAGTAATGTCTAAGATAATTTCTTTTGAGAAAAACTCTACCATGCCACTACAACACCTCCCTTAAAGGTGTCACATAAAACGGAAATAGCTGCCGTTTTAAAGCAAACATCCGTTTTATCTAATGTATTCTTTTAGGTGGGTTTTTGTGTGTCACAGGCAAGTTCTCCTCTCAACGAAAATTACATTTAAATATATTATGAGTGCAAAGTACAAAATGTTGGCTATGAGCACCTTCAGTCCATAAGCTCTGACATCACCGCTGGCCTTATAAATGCAATATTACCTTTGGCTTTCTACATTGGTAATTCATATTACAGTATGAACTTTTTCTCCAGATGGCTAACGACTCTCACCTCTCTGTGGACGGAGTTTGCTGGTGTTAATGACCCTGTCTGTAAGCAGACCAAATGGATGTACCACCTTGGGCACTGAACCACTTAATCATAAGGGGACATAAAAAGGAAGCAGACAGGGAAAGATGAAGTGAGGGGAAAGGAAGGAGGGGGGGGGTTACGCACCCATAACAATCACCTCGAATCGGACAGTGTTTCCACTGTAGTGACGTCACACGGAGAGAGAAGAAGCGCAAGGGGGTGATAAGAAAAAAGAGGGAGAGGAGACAGCGGTAGACTGACAGATCCTTAATTAGCTGTGGTAATGAGTAAGAGAGGAGGGGGGGAGTGGGGGTCAGTGGGATCCTCAACACCTTCATGAATCTGCAGGAATCTGCTATACACAATTCAAGCAGGCCATATGCCTACAATTGTTACTGTTGCTACGCCTTTCAAACGTGTTATGAGTTCTTGATTTCCGACAGAGGTAGACAAAAGCGGGCTTCTCTTTTCCTTTGTAATGTTTTTTGTCGACTGTAATGACACCTGTCGCTGACATGTTCTTAAGGGTTCCCCTGCAGTTCTAGGCAAGACCCGCCCTACGAAGCAGCCCGATTGGTTGGTTGAGGTTAGGCATTGACCTCGAGTAGATAAGGTTAGGATAGCCGATTGGTCTATCCTACATCAGGTTCCGTTACCTTGCGCAAGCATAGACAAGGGTCAGGTCTTGCAAAGAACTGCAGTTGGATCCATAATCGCCTCGCATTAGCAGACCATCCTCCACAGCGCTGCGGAGGAGGGTTCTGGCTTGTCCACACAACATTCTGGGATGGGAGAAAAACGTGCTGTGGTTTATTGGCATTTCTTTAAACCAATCACAATCATCATGGGCGGCACTAAGCAGCCCATGACATGAAATCAAACCTAATAGCGTATTGCTGGCAATAGCTAGAGATGAGTGAAAAAGCTGTCTTACTGAAGTACTTTTAAATGTTCCCAGCTGACTTGTTAAAATGAGAATCTTGTTAAATGGTCTGCGAATGACGTCTCCATACATGATAGCATGCTAAAAGTTTTAGCTAAAGCTAACATGCCCTAGGAAAAAGTCAGCATCCCCACCTGTTGATTATCCATTTAGAAGACATGGAAACATATTATTCTTGTATTGCTGTATAGAGCTAGTACAGTAAGTCCTAGTGTAATAACGCAGAGCAGTATGTTTTCACCTTTTATTGTTACAAGAGAAAATGCTTTCAGGATGAAGACAAACTGATGTGTTTGGTGAACGTAACGTTCTCTCCGCTAACGTTGGCTGCGGTTTTCTAGGGTGTAAAATGTCCACATACAATAAAGAGCAGGACAGAGGTGCTCACGTTAGCCTTGCTAGTTGTCGGAGCTCGGCCTAGTCATGAACGCAACTTGTAACCCCAAAAACTAATATAACCCAGTTAGTCAATGAACTTGAACCTTGGATGTTACGCTTGCTTACGAGCGAAGGTGGTAAGCTTGGAAAGTTAGCTGGGCATGCTCGCGATTGCGGTTAACATTAGAGCAGATAAACTCACTGTTGAACCCATTCCTTACACTTTTGCTCTTGTTTTTTTGGTTTTGGAAAGGCTGGAATTAAAAAAAATAATATGCCACCTTTTAAAACTCTTTAAATGCCTTGTATCTCTCTTACAACAGCCAATGGTATTGTGATGGAATGATGAAATAATCTCACTATTATTGTTAGAATAATATGATTGCAATGTGATCAGTCAATATCCTCATAAATTACTATATTATGATGCAATGCGTACTCACATTTTCTCAAATGGATACATATGGACACAAATAAGCATACCTACACACACACACACACACAAACACACACACACACACACGTGTTCACGCACTTGCTTTTCATCTCCCTGTCTATTTCCAGAATGCCCCCAACCTGCACACACGTCAATTACTGACACGCGCACACACACACACGCACACACACACCTACACCTAACTGTTCAAACACACATGAGCACACACGAAGCTGAAGCTGACCCAGTTTCCATGGCGACAGAAACAGGGGTCGGTTGCTGGCTGCTGATCCCCAGGACACGCCCTTTTTTTTTCTCACTAAAACAGAGAGAGATAGAGATGGAGTGATGGAAGTGAGACAGTAAAATGCAGACAGAGGAATGAAGTGATGGACGAGTAGAAGAGAGGCACATGCAGAAATGATGAGGGATAAGCAGTTAAAAAAGAGGGACAGAGGAAGTTGGGGTTGAGGAAAGTAGAAAGATTGAGAGGGGGATGGGAATAAAAGTAAAGAAAAAAACAGATTAGAATATAAAGTATGTCAGAAAATGGAATAAGATATGATGGATTAGTTACCTATTAGAGAGTTGTCATGAACGTTTGCACCTCCTCCTCCTGCTGGTCAGAGACTACCTCCAGAATGTGGGGGTGGAGAGGAGGGAATGGCCTGCCAGCAGTCCTGACCTCAACCCCATTGAACACTTGTGGGATCAGCTTGGGCGTGCTGTTTGTGACAGAGTGACCAACACAACCACGTTGGCTGACTTGGCGACAAATGCTGGTTGAAGAATGGGATGCCATCCCACAGCAGTGCGTGAGACCAGGCTGGTGACCAGCATGAGGAGGAGTTGCCAGGCTGTCGTGGCTGTGTATGGTTCTTCCACACGCTACTGAGGCTCCGGTTTGTGAAATGAATACATTGTTAAATTGCCAATATGTCTTGTTTCTTCAAACTTCAATCATCCAATCCACCAAACCCCAACGAGTCAACGGCAGAATAAGCTGTTTGGCATCGGCAGAGAAGATTGGGCAAATTTTTCATGGGCGCAACCCACATACTAAGCGCTCCTTACAAATAGGGCACCATTTGAAAGGGAACTAAACAGACTTTCCAACGGTATAAGATTTATTGCCAACAAGCATTGTTACCACAGAGAAATAATCCACCAGACATAAATTTCCTTACTTTTTGTGCTAAGTTTATGTATGTGTGTGTGTGTGTGTATATATCTGTGTGTATATATATATATATATATATATATATATATATATATATATATATATATATATATATATATATATATATATGACACTTTGGCAATATTGCCTTTATTACACTCATGCCAATTGAAAAGATTGATACCACTGGCACTAACTTAGCTACCCATAAAGACTGGAAACATGGGAAACAGTCTGGCTTTCTCCAAATCTACCACTAAATCCCAGTAAACGTTATATTTGTTATGTATTCCGTACATAAACCAAAGTGTAAAAATGACTATTTGCCTTTTTGCAGCGGGTTATGTGCCGGGCAATTTCTTTCTCCTCATCGAACTCTCAGCAAACGTTCAAAGTTTTCCTTAAGGTGAAATCAATATTTATATGTATGTAATTTATAAGAGGTAGTAAGTTACAAATAAATACAAAGACATTGTCCTTTCTCCCCTGCAGACCTCTTCTCTAGTGCTCTCTACCTAAACCCCTGCACGCTCCATCCACCAGACATGAAACCAAGCTATTCCTGTAGATATAAATGTATTATAGCAGACAGAAGATGATGTATGTTAACAACGGCCCTAAAATAACTGCTGGGGTAAATTTAGGCACAGCTCGACTTCCGACGCAGTACAGTAGAATATATGAATGAGAGCCGGGCTCTTGGGTGAGCTGCAAGTCTGCATTTACTATGACAATGAGAACAGGTGGTGGGTGTTTGTGTTTGTGTGTGGGTGTTTTGTGTGTGTGTGTGTGTGTGTGTGTGTGTGTGTGTGTGGAAAGGAAGGGAGAGAGAGAGGCAAAGGGGACAGGGATTTCCACTTCAAAGACGAGCAAAAGCACAGCACAGATTAAAGCATACCGGGAATCAAAGAGCCTCAGGTGGCAGGCAACACACAGGTGTCCCCGTGTGTGTGTGAGAGAGTGTGTATCTGTTTTTACTTATTATCTCTCCCAACACCTCTCTTGGTTCTTGCTCTCTTTACTTTTGTCTGTGTGAATTCGGGACATTCAGCGTGATGGTGTTTTTGTCAGAGATAAAGGAAGTGTCCCACCGTAACATTTGAGGAGCCTTTTATAGTGTTGCACAAAAAAAGCACTGGTGCCTAACTATTGGTGGAACTGCCTCTACCTTCTAAGTAAAAGAACCAGTACAACAATAAAAATAAAAAATAAAAAGCTCATTATCCTGAGCTTCAGTAAAAGTCATGCATTTTGCAGAAGTATAAATGGAGAAGTTTTATCAGCCAAAGTTTTGAAGTTCTCATTATGGAGTGCTACTACGGAGTCCCATGCCACAAAATGTGTTTTTGTACTTTTTCCATCAAAGTCTGGTTGATAGTAGTCTCGCTTTGCCAGACCTTCCTCCACAGCACTGCGGAGGAGGGTCTGGCTAGTCCACACAGCATTCCGGGATGGGAGAAAAAAAAAAGTGTTCTGGTTTATTCGCATTTCTTTAAACCAATCACACAATCGTCTTGTGCCGGACTCAATGGCGGTGGCTTTGCAAGATAGCCTCAGGAACTTGTTTTGGTGGAATACGTGTACGTTGACAAGTAGTTTTAGTCGTGCAAACAGAAAACTCAGATTGGACAGATAGTCTAGCTAGCTGTCTGGATTTACCCTGCAGAGATCTGAGGAGCAGTTAACCATAATCCTCAGAAATCCACCGGAGGTTAGAACGCCAACACAAAGGAAGAGGAAGGTGACGGACATCCGGCCGAATTTCCGGCGGCACCTCAACAATCCTGGAAATGAAACGCTGTTGATATAGACTAGGTTGATGGTGACTTCAATAATGAATTCATCACTCAAGTACCCAAAATAAGGGTTATATTAGTATTTTGAAACATTTAATGTGCAGATTCACATTTATAAGGGATTGTGTAGGTGTAACCAACAACAGCATCATAACCAATACATAACGAGTGCAACGTCAAACCTTCAAATCAAACCAAGTCGCCAGCCAAGACTTGCACGGTCTTCCGCAACTTCATTGCAACATACAAAAGACATCGCAACTTATATCGCAATTTCTTTTACAAAAGCTCCCGCGAAATCAGGCATTTTTTGGCCGCAACGATCTCAAAAAAAGGCAGCGAAATCCTGGAGGGACTGACTTTATATGGGCAAGTGTTTGCTAACAAGTTTGCCATTT
Source organism: Perca flavescens (assembly GCF_004354835.1). NCBI lineage: Eukaryota > Metazoa > Chordata > Actinopteri > Perciformes > Percidae > Perca > Perca flavescens. The sequence continues at coordinate 26,473,075 of NC_041344.1, forward strand.
AGACTTTCTGAAGTGGTATTTAGTCACTGTTGTGTTTACAGCTTGTGTCCGCTGCCCCCAAGTGGGCAGAAAATGTTAATGCTGCAGTTAAATAATGGACTTAGTTACTTTCCACCATTGTACTATCGTTACTGGAACTAGGTCCTCTACAAATACTACCTCCTACCTATACCACAACTAGTACAGGGTCGACCACATGTTTGCATGAATAGATTATCGGTGATTAGATGCAAAAATCTTGAGGCTAGCATAAAAGTGCCCCTAGCACTCCCATTCAAAAGGCCATTTACCTGAAAAACGAAAATACAGTAAATCTGAAAAGTGGCAATTCCGTCCTAAATATGCTTTTAAACGAAGGTTTGACTTGGGTACATTCACAAAAAAACCCTAGGTTGCATTTTGGCCGAGAGTTACGCTTTAATATTTAGAGCGCATGCCAGTGATTCCTTTCCAAAAACTGTAAAACTAAATGAAAATTTGACACATTTTAGATGTTGACCGAATTGCTGGACACCCTCTGGACATCACATTTATCCATTTGGTTTGATAATCATTTTGTATCATATTTAAACTTGTAACATAACCTTAATATCTAAAGTAAGATGACATGTAGTAAATTCATTCCATTTTGATTTCGTAATAAGTTAAGATTTAGATTTCTTCAGGCTTTTCAATTAATTTCCTTTAAGGAAAATATGTTCTCCCATCAAAATGTGCCAAACTTCGCAGAATGGGTTAATCTCATCCACAGTGATGCAAAAAAAAAGAAACGATACATTATTTTCAATATGTCATCCATGCACATTCACATGGAAGCTCCTCTGTGCAGAGCACTTTCCCCCCATCAGGTCAGTGATGCTCCGAAGATTATTTAATGGCAAGAGGAAATTGTTGGCGAATACTGGGCCAAAAAAGTGTGGAGAGAGAGTAAATATGCCCGGGTGTGAGCTGAGAGCAAGATAAATACAGGAAGGAAAAGTGAGAACTGTAAAAGGGTAAAGTAGGGGCCGAGAGTGAACACGTTTCAAATCTTTTTTTCTTGCTCGCGCCTGACAGAGCGGACACATATCCTGCTCCAATATGTGAATGTGTGTTTTTACACCAAGAGGGAAACATCTGAAAGACAATTAGATAGATAATTGTAGCTGCGATATAGATAGATAGATAGATAGATAGATAGATAGATAGATAGATAGATAGATAGATAGATAGATAGATAGATAGATGTGCAAGGATCCATGGATAATGAGAGAAGAGAGAAAGCCACTTTAGACTATTGACATTTACCTTGTTTCATCTCGCAAGTGAAGTGTGCAAAAGTAGCATTAAGGAGAGGGAGAAATAGGGCGTACAAGTGTACACACCCACTTGCAATCACACGCACTCACACACACACACACACACACACACACACACACACACACTCATACACACATTCTGAAGTGCTTCCCCCTATCCAGTGTTGAGTGCTAACCGTGCAAACAGCTATTACAGTCTGTCCCTCCCAGTGGAGAGCACCCAGTGAAGGGCCACAGGGTCTGAACCTCTCAGCCTCCCGTCGCAGCCGGCCACAGCTCTTTACACACCCACTCAGCACTCCACCTGGGGGTGGGTGGGGTGGGGGGAAGAGGTGACATGACGCTTAAAGTGTCTCCGCCGCTAACACTGTGCATGGAGCAGGATGCATCAGCTTAACACACTTTTTTTTTTTTCACTCTCTTCCCTCCCCTGTCTTGGCAGTCTTCCAAGTTCACATTACCACACGCATTGGTAAACACACACACACACACACACACACACACACACACACACACACACACACACACACACACACACACACACACACACACACACACACAAGCTGACAAGTGTTTGCTCCAGCCCTGGATGCCATGGCAACACGGTCAGCAGCGTTCTTGCTCTTTGGCTTCACCGAGCACGACAGCGAGGCTACGCAGTATTTGAAGTACACTCACACATGCACACATGTACCCACCTATTTATATACACACACACACACACACACATCCAAACAAGTATGAACTGTATTCTCTTGCACATAAGGTTTGACAAAGTGCCTTTGATTCACTTGTTCATTTCATCTGTTATATCTCTGTCTTTAACATGATAAAAGAGCAGCGGTGCCAAGATTAATACATACTGCCATCTACCGCACAAACACAGCAAATGTATCAACAACCACCATGACCTCATGACATGTACATCATATGACCAAAAGTATGTGGACACCTGAACTTAACCTATTTATACATATAGTCACAGTAGTGTACCAGTTTGTCCCCATGGTGCTGGATTGGGTCGAGCGCTGTGCAGGCCAGTAAGGTTCTTCCAACCCAAACTGGGAAAACACTTTCTTTATGTAACTGGCTTTGTGCACAGGGTCAGGTTGGAACAGCAAAGGGCCTTCCACAAACTGTTGCCACGAACTATATACTATTTTCTAAAAAATCTTTGTATGCTGTAGCTTTAAGATGTCCTTTAACTGGAACTAGGGAGCCCAAAACCATCCAAAACAGCTCCAGACTAAAAAGTACACAGTACAAAAGTTTTCCTTCTGTTAAGGATACTATATTAAGTAGAGTAAAAGTACTGTTAAAGTCATCCTTATTTACATATATACATGTAGAAGCTGAGCAAAGACAATTCAGTACCACGGTCAGCGACACACAGACTTACTGTAATGAGCACATTTGACCACTAGAGGGGGATACAGATTCATATCAGCAGCTATATGAACACAGTGGAGGTCATCAATGAATTTGTCTTTTCTCCCCAAAATTTCCTTCCTGCTAAAGTGTCCTTGAGCAAGACCCAGATCTCTGACCATGACCTTTGACCTTTTTGAGAAGTGGAGCAAGATAAAAATAAAGTTGGGCTTATGTATGATAACAAATGATAGACTGGAAAATGCATTTCCTGCAGAAAATGCACAAGAAAATAGGCCCTCCTGGGCTGGCTGCCTGCACAGATACATACTGTATTACTAAGAAACATTTCCTTTTGATGTCCAATATTGAATTCTGACTCTAGTTATAAAATGAATTGTAGATATCTGAAATATAATTGTTACTAGTACGAATATAATTTTCACTAGAATTGCATTTCAGATATCTGAAATTCTAGATAATTAAAAATACATTCTTACTAGTTACAACTCTATGGAAGAGGATTAGGGCCGCATGTGAAAAAATTTATTGAGTTCTGAGTTTAAAGTCAGAATTCTAAGAATAAACTCAGAACTCCGATACATTTTTCCCATGTGTCCCTAATCCTCTTCCGTACAATTCTAAGCCGGCAAATCAATAATTTAATTGTGACTTGTCAGAATTGAACTTTAACATGAACATTTCCGCTGGTAAAAACTGAATTGTTGGTATCAACAATTGATATTTCCAATAGTCATTGGATTGTTGATATCAACACATCAACATTTGGACTAATGAGAATTGAGTCGTGGATATTATTAATTAGAATTGCAACTAGTCAAACTAGATAATGGATATGTCGACTTGGAGTTACAATTGAATTATAGATATCTGTAATTGAACTGATTAAATATGTCAACGGTAAAAGCTGACTGGTTGTAATTCATTTATAGATGTCCACTAGAAATAAATAGTTGATATCAAGAATGGACATTTTGACTAGTGAGAAATTAATTGTAGATATCTTAAATTGAAATTGCTACTGGTCACAAATGGCACGTATTCATGGAATTCTAACTAGTCAAAAAGCAATTGTTGATATCTACAATTCCTACCGCTAATGATTTAAATGTCAAAAGGGCTTGCCATAGAAGGAGCCTACACTGAAACCCTGATTTTCAGTGGTGAAATGGAACCAAGTACATTTACATTACATTTAGTTCTACAAAAAGGTCAAACACCACAGCGGATCTAGCTAGACCGGAAACAAAACAGGCACGCCGCACACACTTGTTTGGGCTTAGTAGTAGGTTAACGTTAATTTTGGAGTGGATGGCGAGCGCGAGACGCCGAAAGGAATGCCAATAAGATTCTGAATGGAAAGTTTACTTTTAAAAGGTTGCCAAATGGTTCCACTGACAAGACCAAAGTGATCTGTGTGTTTTGTCGTTGTGAACTGAGCTGTCATCGCAGCACGTCCAGTCTGAAACACCACTTGATGATGGCCAAGCACACAGCTGACGCCAATTCTCCGCCCTCCTCGTCAAATCCAGGCGACAAAAGCACAAAGCAAGCCGATCCACTTTTCCATGTTGATAAGAGCATTAAAATGAGAAAAAATAATGGGACAAAAAGAAATCGAGGGACATTTAGAATAGATAAAAATGTGCAATTAATTGCAAGTTAACTATGACATTAATGCGATTAACCACGATTAAACATTTTAATCGTTTGACAGCACAAATAATTTCATATAAATGAGGTTTACTGGTCATGAATTCCAAAGTGTAAAACTAATAAGTTGGTGTTAGTGGTGAATAAAATAAGCGCAAAAAAAACGACAGAAACTTCATAAAAAGCGTCAAGAACGTTAAAACGTTGATTTTTTTCTTTTACCCAGGAGGACGATACAAAGGTGAACTGCAGTGGTCCAACCTCTGTGACGTTTCTGCTGTGCTTACTTTCTGTACTGTGTTGCTTTGTTAGCATCTTTGATAAACCAAATCTAGTGTTACTAACGGCAACATCTCACCGCCTGTCAGACTGCCCAACAGGTAAGGTAGGTCTCCAAACTAATGCTACTGTTAAGGGTTGAAATATAAAAGCATCAAACATGCAATTTAGTCGAATAAGATGAGAGTATAGTCCCATAGACTGTTTAAAAAAAAAAAGGAATATTGATTGTTCCTCTTCCCTGTTTGCTCACGGGTTTTCTCCCCAGACGTTATTGTAAACAAACATTGTGATGAGTCATTTGTAAGAGGAATTCAAACAATGTTTTTTTTTTAATGAATATAAGTATTGTTTGTTAGAGGTAGAACATCTGAGCGATGGAAAACAGGTCTTTAGCTCTGGAGTTCCAATCTATCTATCTCTAACTTATGTTAGACAGACTTTAAAATCTGGGTCCTAAGGGTCTTTGGTATATGACGCTAATGTGATGTGATCAAGTGATATGACCTTTTAGTGAGAAAGACATGAAAAACATTGTTCATAATGCACCAGCAGGCGGAAGTATCAACACATGCATTGCGGGAGACATAGGTATGACTTTGTCACGATGTGACATGCAAATAACAACAAATACATGAACAAAATCAAACTTTTTTTTATTATTATTCCAAAAGGTAAATACTGAAAATTTTAAATAGAAAAACATGGCTGTTGCATGTGAACTTTGGTGATTAACAGTCACAGAACTGCAGTATCTACTAACCACTAGGTTGGTCTAATCATGGCTTATATGTAAGTGCATTAAACAGTGGTGGTTACACACAGGTATAGCAGAGGAAGACACAATGGCACGACATACAGTTGTACATTACATGATATAGTATTATGCTCAGGAATAAATTGCATAGATGTGATAAACAGTATATTCGCCCAGAAATAAAGATAAGTTGAAGTCAACAATTAAAACATTTAAAAAAAAAGAAAATCCTTCAGTTTGTAAATCCTGTTGTCTCTATTAGCAGCAGGTCAACCTACTGTATGGGGAGTAGTCACCACTTCCACCGTACACAGTTTAACCCTTGTGTTGTCTTTTTTTTTGAGTGCCTTTTCCAATGCCTTTGACGCTTTCTTTTTAAACGTTTTTTTTTATTCATGGTAAATAAACCTAATCTGGATCACAGACTAGTAGCCTACCTGTCAAAGTTTAGTCTTGAAACCTTTGGAAACGAGGACAACACAAGGGTTAGGCTAAAACTACTAAATATCTCACTTTACGTGGCATTTTTAGTTTTATGGTGACGATATGAAGGTGTAACATTAGTGTAGTGCAAATTATACAAAACCAGATATGGTGAGCTGTATTTCTATGAACAAATCATTTACTACATTTAGTCAGTTGTTTAAAGCATTCAAATGGCTTTGGTGGGGTTTTTTTTCCATATAGGTTAGTATTTTTTTTCAAAACTAGATTTTCTTCCAGTAATGTAATGTCTAATTTGAGATGCCACTGTGTGCACATTAAGTGACTTATTCAGGATATAGACAACCTACATATACAGTGCACAGAGCTCAGGTTGAAATTTAAAAGATATGGTAGAAACTAGTTGCTGTGTATACAAGGACTAAAGCTATACACAATTATTTATATTTAAAAAAAGAAAAATGACATGTTAAAATGACATGGTTAAGTGTGTGTATGGACACCAGAGTTCAGTTAAAGTACCAGTTCAGCTTGACTGTCTCCTTGGCTTTGCTGTCAACAGCTTGACTGCCTGCTCACATAACATGCTGTACATTTTCTTTGGTGTTAAGACTTTATTATTTAATTTCCTCTATGTTTAAAGGGTAACTCAACCTGGACCCTATTTTCCTATGTTTTTGTTGTTTAAGTGACTGATATAGGGTCAACGATCTTTGAAATTGGTATTAAGCAAGATCACGGCGCAAAACAAGCTACAATGTAACTTAATAGTGCAATTGTCCAGCTTGTATTTACCTTCACAAAAGTGCTTGTTTTGGCACGGACAGGCTCAGATTAATATTCTAAGTGTCTGACAACTTTATGGAAAGGATTCCTTCAGAGATAGACCTTTAAAACCTCTTTGAGACCTTTGTTTAATCAGAAACTGCTCTGAAGTCACTAGCGCTAAACCCACCAGACTCCATTTAAAAAAGCAATACTTTAGAGCGTGTATAGAGCCAACATATTTTCACATGTAAATCTGTAAACTATGTGTTTATTGCAACCAAAACTGATGTGATGGTTGGAAAAGTGGAAAGACGACCCAAAATGGCTTTTCATGGTTTTATTTTGTTTCTGTCGACTTTGAATGAAGTGTATTTTACAATTGTTAAAATGTTTATTTACATGGAGTCTGGTGGGTTTAGTGAACAAGCAATTTCGCGGATGTTTTTAAGTTTAAAAAAAGGATCTTCCTCTTTAACAGAAAGGTCGACCTCCTTAGAAATCCTCTCCATAATGTTGTCAGACAATTAGAATATTAATCTGAGCCTGTCAGAGGCAAAACAAGCACTTTTGTGAAGGTAAATACAAACTGGACATAGGAAAATAGGGTCCAGGTTGAAAAAAGTGGTAGTTACCCCTTAAGTGTAGCCTGTTTGACCACCTGAGGCACTGTAGAGCAACACTGTTCTGCCAACCATGTCCCTGCATTGTTTGCATGAAGACATACAGCACGTCCACATAATGTGCACGTATGCACACGCATATTTACAGTTGGAGGTGGTAAATATGCCAGTGAAAGTGCAGAACACCACAGCATGTATACAATGCAGGTTTCAAGATATTAAAAAAAGGTTTTAAAAATATTGTATGAGGTAGTGTGAATGCATCCGATCTATTCCTTACACCGTGAGGGTATGAATACAAAAAAAAAAAGATTCAAAAATTCTACATACATACATCTTTACATGGCACCCTTACACTTCTTGGACCGAAAAACATTTTCTTTTTTGTAGTGCTAATGTGTTGCTGATATGCTGTTCCAAGGCAACTTAACCTGGGATTAGTGTTAGTACTGAGGAATACACATGGATTTGTTAGCAGCATGGTAGCACCTTGGAAAAACGCATACATTTGGCCAATGTCAAATTTAGAGGCAAACTTATGTCAACTTCCCATTTCCAGTCCCATTTCAAAATGTTTGAGCGAGTGGAACTTTGTTAAAATCACTGCTAAAATTACATCAGTAAAGCTTGATGTCATTTTAGCTAAAATGACATCAGTAAAGCTTGATGTCATTTTAGCTAAAATGACATCAGTAAAGCAAGAGGAACCCCTCAGTTTTTGGCGAGCAGATGAGCGCAGGCCAGTGGTCACTTGGAAGTGGCCTGCTCCTCCATACCAGCCTGCGTCATGAGCTCAGACACGTCCTTTTCCAGGCCATCAATGCGGGTTCCCATCTCATCTAGTGGTAAAGTGAAGGGAAACTCTGCCAGCAACTGTACACGTTAAGGCGCTGACGCACCAACCCCGATTATCTGGCGAGGTCGGTGACTCGAGTCTGTTCGGTGTGTTCCGCGAGCCGTCGGCCTTCATTTGGCCCAATTTGACAGGTTAAAATCGGCCTGCGGGCAGTCGGACTCACTGGCCAATCTGATTGGTGGAGCGCTAACCCGGAAATGACAAACGCCTCTCAAAATCGGACGAAAATCTTTTAAACTGACCTTTGTCGATCTGAAATGAAGACACAGGGTTCATACGCATTTTAACCAATACTTTTCGGCAAATTTCCATGACTATGTGTTTCTGAAAAATCTGTGTTAAGAGGTTTAACTATAAAATTAATGACAATTTATGTGGTTCATAGTGGAATTCGTAATATTGCGCCCTGAATAGAACGTTAAGGTTAAGACGACATAAAATACATTTTTTACTAAACAATTTTTTTTATTAATCAGGTATTATTATGCTGTGTTAAAAACAATTTCATGATTTTTCCAAAACTTTCTGGGTCTTTTTATTTTTCCAAAACCTTTCCAGTCCAGGAATTTGCATTTTTCAAATTCCAGAACTTTTCCAGGTTTTTTCAAAACGTACGAACCCTGAAGACCTATTTCTCGCTTAAAATGTTTTCAGAAACACGTTTCGGTGAACTATTTTTGTAAAATACGAGATCGTATTCGCCAACGCGCCGCCATGATGTTCTGGCTTGGAAATTCGGGAGAAGCCAGAACCCGCGTGACGCGTTCGTCCAGTCAACTGCCGGTTTTCATTTTTTGGGCGACAATGCAGATTAGCGCCGCCTGCTGTTACGGAGACGTATTACTGTACGCCTCGCGCACGTGCAGAACGTATGCTCAAGTCGGCGTCGCTTCGGTGTGTTCCCAGGCACTGTTGGGACCGACTCGGGGAGGCAGGTCAGTCCGACTGCCTTTTCTGCCGAAAAGGTCGGCCGTTGGGTTGGTGTGTCAGAGCCTTTGTCCAGTTAGAACCAGACAGCAACAACACAACAAAGAAATCAATTCTGATTTACATTATATTAACCATTTACAGCAACATGTATTCCTCATCGGTTTATTTAAATGTTTTTTCCCACTTGCAAGTGTACTGTAAACAACACCTAATTAAAAGGAGGGTCTAATTAACCCTTAATTTTATCCGTTCTCAAAATGTCGATCTCCGAATATATATATATATATATCTATATATATATATATATATATATATATATATATATATATATATATCTATCTATCTATCTATCTATCTATCTATCTATCTATCTATCTATCTATCTATCTATCTATCTATCTATCTATCTATCTATCTATCTATCTATCTATATCTATATCTATATATCTATCTATCTATCTATCTATCTATCTATCTATCTATCTATCTATCTATCTATCTATCTATCTATCTATCTATCTATCTATCTATATATATATATATATATATATATATATATATATATGGGTTTCTTTTTAATTTAATTATACAAAAATAACATGGATGGATGATCCCATGCAACGCGCTTCGCCAGTACAACAAAAGATCGGCCTTGGTGTCTTTCTGGACAGTTCCTTCTCATTCCAATCAGCACATTAGAAAAAGGGTTGATTTTCAGACGACAACACGAGGGTTAAAGAGGAATGGGACTGGGCTACACGGCTACAAACTGAAAATGTGTACCTCTACAGTCAGTTTAACGCTTATCAGTTCAGTTTTCTAAGCACAGACAGACATTTGACAAAACTTTGGAAAAAATGGATTCAAATATCCAATTTTTCATTTTCTTTTTTTCACCTTGATAAATAAAAAGAATTGGATCTTTAAACTGTTTTTTCCAATTTTCTGTTTTAATTCAGAGGATAAAAGGACAAAATGGTGTCTGGGCTCCAATTATTCAACACTGCAATGGTATTCTCTCCCTCGTTCCGCTACGCCACCCCCCCCCCCACACTCCAAACCATAAGTTGCAAGCACCTCTTTTTCACCTTTCACCGTTTTTGGTCCATATGCAGTTAATGACCTGCATATTCTGCAAAGTAGAGGAAGAGAATACGAATTGCAGTATTGAATAAATGGAGCTCGGACACAATTTTGTAATTTTCTCAATTTCTGATCCTCTGAATAAAAAACAGAACACTGGAAACACAGGTTAAAGAAAAGTGCTTCTAATAGCCTTCGCTGGTCTCCGTCCAGAGACACGGGATCTGCTGGTCCATGTTATATACGGTCTATGGCATAAAGCTTGCGCGCTGTATACAAACAGACAGTAGAAGAAGAAACCAAACAGCCCTAGTAACCCTAATAGGCTCAATATCTTCTCCAGCAGGAACACAAGCATGTAGTCCGCCATTGTTGTTGTTATGAGACGTCGTCGCGGGATAACAGGTCGAAGGCTAGAGGTCGATGGGTGTGGCGATGACATCATCTATACGCAAGTATGCGGCTTCGCCGTCCAAACGAAGACGCAAGGGGTGGCGTTTTCAAAATTTTTCACCCTGGGACCTGGTTTCAAAAAAGAGAGCGTCTTCGGGAAGCGTGTTTACAGGATTCGTTTGGACAATCGGCCGAAACGATTGCAAAACGTGCGTTTACCCCAAAAAGCGTTTCCGTGTGGATGGCCCCTAACAGACAAGTTCCCAAACTCTAAGTTGAAGCACTAAAATTGATTTTAAAAAATTATTAAGGGGGGCTGAGATGAAATTTAGGGGGGCTTGAACCCCCCTGAAAAAGGTCTAAAATCGCCCATGTTGCAAATCGAATTTGCAAGTTGACCCCCTGTTAAACTAAGTTTGAACTCCCCCAGTGGCCGTGCTTGTTACCACATGTGTCCCTGCGTTCATGCCACCTCGGAATAATAGGCACCGCCCCCCTGGTTACGTTTTTTTTTCCGACTGGCAGCGTTCACATGGTTCTTCTTCTTCTGTTATATTGGCGTTTGGCATAACAACTTTTTGCATGACTGCCACCAACGGTTGGCCATAGCCTAGAGCATCAGGTGTGTGAAAACATGGAGGCCACAATAACAGAAGATCTTCTGCTGTTTTCTTAAGCGAGCATCCAAACAGCACATGGACAGGTGTTTGTTTGTGTTATCTGCAGGACAACCAACGGGAAAAGACACGGATAATGTGTTGTTTTTTTATACATAGGCCTATTTATGAATAATTTTAAACATATTATGTCTATATATATATATATATATATATATATATATATATATATATATATATATATATATATATATACATACATACATACAGTACAGGCCAAATGTTTGGACACACTTTCTCATTAATGCGTTTCTGTTTTATTTTCATGACAATTTACATTGTAGATTCTCACTGAAGGCATCAAAACTATGAATGAACACATATGGAATTATGTACTTAACAAAAAAGTGTGAAATATCTGAAAACATGTCTTATATTTTAGATTCTTCAAAAGTAGCCACCCTTTGCTTTTTTATTAATAAGGGAAACATTTCCACTAATTAACCCTGACAAGGCACACCTGTGAAGGTAAAACCATTTCAGGGGACTACCTCATGAAGCTCATTGAGAGAACACCAAGGGTTTGCAGAGTTATCAAAAAAAGCAAAGGGTGGCTACTTTGAATAATCTAAAATATAAGACATGTTTTCAGTTATTTCACACTTTTTTGTTAAGTACATAATTCCATATGTGTTCATTCATAGTTTTGATGCCTTCAGTGAGAATCTACAATGTAAATAGTCATGAAAATAAAAAGGAAACTCATTGAATGAGGTGTGTCCAAACTTTTGGCCTGTACTGTATATATTACTGAGTATGTTTCTTGGCAGAGGCATTTGTCCACAACAGTTTATTATCTTTGAAATATGTTCAGTAAACCAAAGTCGCCTCCATCAAACGTCAGTTGTCAACAACGCGTCACCAACTGGGAAACTCGGGTATCAAAATCCAGCCCGAGTTTCCCACAGGACGTTACGTGAATGGTGACGTTTTCACTCGGAAAAACTTTTTTACGATGTCCATGAACGCACGGTGAGTTTCACGTGTGTGTGTGTCTTTCCTAAGTGCTCTCAGGTGATTTTTTTTAGCTAACTGTTTACCAAAGATCCTCTCAACCGTCTCTGCAGTAATCCAAAAATGTATGCTGCGTCATTTCTGAGGAAAACCGGGAACGCAAAAAAAAAAAAAAAAATAAAAAGAGAGAGAGAAGCATGCAGTGAAGTTAACAGCTGTGTTTACCACAGGAACAGGTCACGAAAAAGGATATTTTTGGACTCCAGCTGTTCAGACATCAGTTGGAATCGTCCCTGAAGTCGCTGCATCGATTCCTCCATCTAAAGGCAAAGAAAAGCGTAAGAAAAAAAAAACATACATATGAAAATGGTGGCGTGCCAGCAACATACATTAACCAACAAGCCACAGCTCCCATAAGACAAACTCACCACCTCGGTCATATCTTTAGCTGCTTTGCAGTCTTTTTTTGACATCGTTTCTTCAACAACACACTAATCTCGCGATGGGAATTTAAAATCTCGGTCGTACAACCTGAATATAGTTGTTTGGTTGGTTAAACTGGGCTGTCACAACGACTGTAAAAATCCCCACTCAGTTTCACCTCAAAACGTTAGCAAACTCCCATAACTTTGCGGAAAAATAAGTCGAAGGAAGTGAAAACAACGTGACTTCCTCTTGGAGTGTTCGTCGTTTCAAAATAAAGGTCACCTGACAAAAGCATTTGCTACATTTTCTTCTTCAGTGAACTACAGTTACAGTTCTGCTAAGTGTCAGTCGAGGATGAGATGAATGGTAGGCTATATTTAATTTAGTTTAAAATAAATATGCCAAATTGTCAGACAAACGGCATTACCAAACATGCCAGACAACATAGCAGCGTGTCATACTCAGTGGTAGAAGAAGTATTCAGATCATTTATTTAAGTAAAAGTACTAACAGGCCTAGCACACTGTAAACATGCTCTGTTACAAGTAAAAGTCCTGCATTGGAAATGTTACTTAAGTAAAAGTATGTAAGTATCATCAGGAAAATGTACTTAGGGTATTGATGGTAAAAGTAGGCTACTCAATGTAGAAAAATCCTCCCATTTTAAAAACTGGAAACGATCCAAACAGTTCTGTCAATCAACTAAGTGTGTAATCCGCTAATTATTTCAGCTGGCCTTGTAGGCCGTTATATTGTCGGTTAGTTTAATTCATAAATAAAACATCGTATTTCATAAACTGCATGTGTTTTGTGCGCAAAAGTCTTACTTTGTAAAGTAACTAGTAACTAAAGCTGTCTGATAGGATGAATTTAGCGGAGTAAAAAAGTACAATATTTCTCTCTGAAATGTAGCGGAGTAGAAGTAGAAAGTGGCATGAAAAAGAAAAGACTCAAGTAAAGTACAAGTATCTCAACATTTGTACTTAAAGCTCCATTGTGTAATTTTTTGAGTAGATTCTTCGCAAAAACCCCTTTGTTCTTACACAAATACGTGCTCATTCATGTGTAATTACTTCCACCAACTAATCAAAGTCTTCTCGTAAGTGTAGAATCTGCCATTCAGAGTCATTCAGAATACATCCGAGCGAGTTGCTCGAATGACGGCCTCCATGTTGCGCCTCCATCTTTAAAATACGTTAGCCAAAGAGGGACATACGTATGCCTTTCACACTTTTACACTCAGTGGCACCGTGACGAATGCCAGGGGAAGATTACTCGATCTGCCGGCAGATTTGAAAGCCTGTTGAAGATGGAGGATCACGCTGATACTTTACTAACGTTAGCTTGCATTTGTTCGGGAAACAGATAGCTGATGGTAGCAATGAAATGGTACCAAAATAACGAAAACGTAAAACTATTGCCACACTGGAAGGAACACTCACGGACAAAGTCATACTTCTTGGAATAATACGGCCACCGTAGGAGTTAAAACGTCATCGGAATGGGAGGGGCTAGAAAGTAATATTCAGTTGGTTGTCATATAGAGAGCCGAAGTCCCGCCCCTTCCGGTGGACCTCATGGGACCTTAAGTTAGAAAAAATATGAACAGTAGTGAACGGGGAGAGACAAATTATTTTTTGATCCCGTTTGAATTGAGACATGGATTACAAATATGATGTTCGTCAATTTAAAAGATTACTTTTCAACCGAAGAAAGTCTGTTAGCCGTAGGTTTGTCATATGACCACTTAGTTTTGTGTGAAACCGCTCAGTGGACTACATCTCCCGTTTCACACAATCTACGTCACCTAGCTTGATGCTTGGTTTGCTCGCTAGCTAGCTAGCTTAGCTCTGTTCCACAACACATGTAACATTATCTTAACTGCTGTGTTTTATCCAGTCAAGTGTTTTCAGCAGATAAGTAAAAGAACAAGAAAGCTCCTCTGCTCATTTGTGTAACGTTACATCCCCGGTACGATACACACAGACATCGTAGCTTCAGAGAGACGTCATCCATGAAGTTTGTAGTCTTTCTAATTACGTATTTTCACAGTCTTTTACTTCAACAGTTTAACAATAAACAGAGACTTTCTTCGGTTGAAAAATAATGTTTTAAATTGACGAACATCATATTTGTAATCCATGGCTCGATTCAAACTGGATTAAAAATTAATTATTATCTCTCCATTGACCCTCGTTCATATTTTTTCGAAAGATAGGTCCCATGGACCAGAAGTAGAAGGGCGTGACTTTGGCTCTCTATACAATTTCACCGCTAGATGGGAGAAATTCTTACACAATGTAGCCTTAAGTACGGTACTTGAGTGAATGTAATTAGTTACATTCCACCAGTGGCCATACTATAACAATTTCCAAAGAAAAATGAATGGGATCTCGCTCAAAAAAGGCAGTTTTGATGTAGGATTTCAAATGTAAGTCTGTATCTGTTTACTGCAGTAAGTTTTTATGGAATTTAACATGTCATGTTGCAACATGTGAAGTTGCTTTTTACAAGACATAGCAGTAACTACATTAACTGGTTTGTATTTGATTTGTCCAGACCTCTGAAACACCACAAGACTCATTTCCCATAATTGACATGTTATACGCATTTAACCTTCACATTGTCTTCATCTCATGCACCTGTTGTCCTTCTGCTTTAGGTTAGGTATAAATTATCACCCAATTCTGTGTTCCATCTTCTTAGCCAACTTAATCCCAACTTATTTCCTCTACTTTTGCACTACTTTTTGGAATTCATGGTCAATAAACCTAATTTACGTATTAGAAAGAACAGAAATTGTGAATTATTTCTATTTAAAAAAGAAATTTGAGGAATTACGTTGATGGGTTAACACAGATGGGTACATGGCAAAGTTTCGTCGCGATACCGTTTCGAAACCATTTCAATTTCCTTAACGGCAGCAACCAAATTTAATGAAAATAAGATTAGTTTTACTTGCAAAGAGCGTTGGATGGAACTATCCATGTCATTTTTGGGGCATTTGGTTGAAAGAAACCCATATTTCTAATATAGAAACTTTGAAAACGGGTCAAATATGACCCAAGAACAGGAGGGTTAATACGAAGGCACATTTGACCGAATTTCCGATTTCCTGCAGACTTACTTTGACTACCTCGACCTTGACAGAACATTTTTATTAACTAGTTTGTAAACTAGTGTACCCTGTTCACCGAGTGTTCTGTGGGATGTGGAGGAGTAGGAACAATTCCCTCTCCTCACACTGAGCTCTGGTTTTTATATAACAGATTATCCTGGATCGTAGTGACAGATGAGAGACGCGTCTGCTACGGGGGTTACATAACTTTCACTAAACCTTTATAAATCTGTATAATCTGAGTTTTGTGTCTGTGACAGTCACTCCTGCTGAATGTGTTGCATTTAAATTGTGTACTGGTGGGATGTGCTAAGCAATTAGTCTACTTCAACAAACCATGTTATATGCTTACTTTTACAGCCCATCGTTACATATAAAATATGAAGAAGCTGAAGCTCTGCTGACGGGGCAAAACACAGACATGTTGGGATTCTTCACTTTCTATTAGGCCCCTTCTGCAATTGATGTTACTCTTCAGTAAAATATTTATCGCCTGCAGGATTAACTCAGGCAGGGGAGGCCGGGGGGGGAAAACAAACATTTGGCTAAACTAAATTAGAAGCAAACTTTCCCAATAAAATTGTGATTGTTTGTGCAGCCCTAATTTCTTTGGAGGTTTATTGGTGGGTAACCCAGATACTTTATGCATGGTAGAGGGCCCCTGTCATCGAGAGGTTGCCCTCTCACCAATGTGAGTTGGTCTTCCGTTTACACATACACTTTCATACATTTCTGGTACATGTTCTTGCGCTGCTGCAAGCTGTTAGGTAAGGCTCGCCAAAGATGGTGTGCCACTACCTCCTGTGCGAACTTCAGAGCGGCCCTGTAATCTTCCACCTCTTCTTCCATTCCTCTCGAGCTCTCCCAAAGCCGATTTGTTCCTCTTCCCTGGCCCGTCCAGGCCTCGGTATCGTGCTGCTCGTCTTCGTCGGTTGTTGTACCAAACTGATGTCAACTCATAAGCCCAATGACGGTTCGGATCTTCTAAGAACTTTCTTCTATCAAACACTATTTAGCTGTATCTACTGATGTCTAATTGAAGTCCCATAAGTCTTTAAAAAAAACAGAGTTTGATGCAAAAAGAGTTTAATGTGCACACAAAGTTTAATACATAGTTTAAACCCGAGCAGATGTCGGAATCTACAAAAAATATTCCGTGGTGGGGCCCCTTCTCAGGGAAAACCTCAGCCTATTTTATAATATTTCTTCAATCAAAGGTTTAGAAATTGGACACCAGTGTATGTTTAGATTGCTGTGATGGAAAATGTATACATAGGTGAAATCTGAAATAAAACTTTAGTCAACAAGTCTTCTAAGTAAGGTTCACTGTATCACAGTAGTGTCTGAAAGAACGAACACAGATGAGAGAGAGTAACTACCTTTTTTAATAACTTCCTCCAGGAATGTGTGGGAGTGAAGGGGGGAGGAGGAGGGGGATGGTCTGAACCACTTCTGGCTTTTAGAGAAAAGCAACTTGTGGCCTCTCCAAGGAAACGGTGCACTAACACATCATCTACTCCCAAACACTTCGCTGAAGGCGGAAACAAGGAAAGACTCAATTAATAACACAACAAATCAGTAATTTACCATTAAACTGCCCATCTTCCTTCCTTCCTCCTCCTCTTTTTCCCAAACAACCAAATACATCATTCTTAAAGTCACCGTTTTTTGGCACGTTTCTGCAGAGCTTGCAACTTTCTGAATTGGATCATTCACACCTGTGTATAGCAGTGCTGTGCTCTATCAGTGAGAGAGAGAGAGAGAGAGAGAGAGAGAGAGACACACACACACACTCACTCACACACACACACACACACCGTGGCCTTGGAACCATTACACAGGGCTGCACGCACACAGACGATGCATAAAGACACTTGTACATAACACCTCTCCCTCTAGTCAGGGTAAAAAAACACACTGTGCCATACTATCACAGAATACACATAATAACAGCTGAATAAATGATTATAGGCTATATATATATAGGCTATAGGCTATATATATAGTGTGCTTCATTTCATTCACAAAGGCCGTGAGCTGTTTTTGGCGTGAACATAGTTTTAGCAAGCTGAAAACAACATTGGCACATCTATGGAATCCGCTGGGAAACCACACTTAAAAGTACGTGAGTATACACGATGCTCCGTGGCTAAATGCTGACATTTGTTTAAGGCACACACGTATATATGTTGCATGCCAAATGTGCGGAGTGCGTAAGTGCTCATACTAATTGTTGTCAAGCTATCTCTGACTGCCCTCCTGTAGGCGAGAAGATAGGACTCTGGTGCAGTTATAAAAATCAAACAATAACGTGAATAATCGTGAACTCTAGCTAATAAAACGATGACATGACCATCCCATCCAGTTGCTTCAATCAGTCACGTGACTATCAGATCCAGTTAATCCATCAGTGAGTGGTTTGACTACTGAGCAGTGGTGGAAGAACCAAAAGATCATTTACTTGAGTAAAAGTACTAATACCACACAGAAATACTCTGTTCTAAGTAAAAGTCCTGCTTTGAAAATGTTACTTAAGTAATAGTACGTAAGTATCGACAGGAAAATGTATTCAGTGTTTTAAAGGTGCTAGGTAGGATTGTGAAGACCAAGGACTTCACAATCAAAATAATTTGAACATCGACAACTTCTCAGCCCCTCCCCCCTTTCCGCTAAAGCCCTTAACGGTCTCCTAAGCCCCTCCCCCCACAAGGGAGAATGACTGCGTGTGCATGAGCAGTGACTGACACACAGACATAAACTACATGTGTTTTGTGCAAAAATCGGAATTTGTTAAGTAACCAGTAACTAAAGCTGACAGATTAATGTAATGGAGTAAAAAGTACAATATTTCTAGTGAAGTAAAAAGTGGTATGAAAAAAAAAAAAAAGAAACTCAAGTAAAGTACAAAAACCTCAAATTTGTACTTAACCCTTGTGTTGTCTTCCCTTCGACCATGATGCAACAATGTTACATTTTGGTCCCAATGGTTTTGTCACTTTTTTTTGACATTATTTAGTCAAATTTTCCCGAAATTTTTAAAGCTTTTTTCAAAAAAAAAATGTGCGTCACTTTTTCCAATGTCTTTGTCTGTACTTTTTTATGGCACATTTTTGTTGTTGTTTTTTTTACGTTTTTGAAACTTTTTCTGACATTTTTGTCACTTTTTTTCAACGTTCTTTTATAAAAATAAATTTCAAATGCTGTAAAATTGAATGAAGCTCCCAAATTCAATGAAAGTAGCTGTTCATTTATTTGACTTGTGAAGTGCGTTGTACGGAACCATCCACGTTATTATTTTTTGACAATTTGGTTGAAAGAAACCCAAATTTCTGATATAGAAACTTTTTCAAAAAAGGGTCAAATCTGAACAGGAGGGTGAAGTACAGTACTGGGGTAAATGTCTTTAGTTACATTCCACCACTGCTACTGAGTCCAGTGTATTAAGACAGGCTGTCCAGGGATTTCTTTTAGGGCTGCACGATATGAGGACAAAACTCTAACTGTGATTGATAAGATGGGGCACAATGATGCTACCCATCCACCGGTTATTTTGACTGATATTGTGATTGCGACATGATTCACGATATCGGGGAATGATCATTTTTGTATCATTGTTTTCATTTTCATTGAAAAATATTAAATTAAAAAAAAAACTAAAATGATTATAGTAAGATTTTGTTTCTGTAGGATCAGATTTGTAGGCCGGGACGTCTCTGCAGCACCTTAATACTTAATCCAGAGACATATTTTGCCTTTAACAAATATTAATACTAAAATATTAATTTGGATACTGCACTAGTCTATAGTGCAATTTCGATAAAATTGTGATTGTTTGTGCAGCCCTAATTTCTTTGGAGGTTTGTTTTGTTAATGTTGGTGGGTAACCCAGATATTTTATGCATGGTACAGGGCCTCTGTCATCGAGAGGTTGCCCTCTCTCCAATGTGAGCTGGTCTTCCGTTTAGGCTACTCATCTATCATGAATTTCTGGTACATGTTCTCGAGCTGCCGCCATTGCTCCAGCTGTTGGGTAAGTCTCGCCTCCAATGCAGTGAGCGATGCCACTACCTCCTGTGTGAACTTCAGAGCGGCCTTGTACACTTCCGCCTCTTCTTTCATTCCTCTCATGCTCTCCAGAAGCCGGCTGTCCCTCTTCTCCGGCCCGTCGTCCCGGCCTCGGTATAGTGCTGTTTGTCTGCGTCTGTAGTTGTAATGTTGCAGTCTTTTCGTCAGTCTGCGATAGAAAGCGGCCTGCGTTGGTGAGAGTGCCTTCAGAGTTGCCATCTTAGCCCGTGGTAAAGTGAAGGGGAAAAAAACTGCCAGGAACTGTACATGTTATCCAGTTGGAAATGTGCCTTTTAAATCCTTATATTAACCTAAACTTAAAGAATTCTGAAATCGTCCCCTGACAAGGGTCCCACTTGCAAGTGTACTGTTTACAACACCTAATTATAGGGTCATACGAGGAATGGGACTGGGTGTCGTGGAAGTTTCCTTTGCAGCAGGGGGAAGAGTTTTTTAGAGTTTAGTACTACAGCCAATTCAAATTACTCTGAATTTAATTTAAATTAGAGTTTGATCTTACCCTGCTGCGTGGAATTATATATATATTATTCTATATTATAATAGATCAGTGTTGGGTCAGTAGAGTCCTCCGTGGTTTCTGATCCTCTCTCTCTGAATCCTTTTTGGATGAGGTAGAGGCGAAGATCGTTGGATCTCGGATCGCTTCGAAGTTTCCTTTGCATTAGGGGGAAGAGTTTTTCAGAGTTTAGTAAATTGAAACAAATAAAACCGACTGAGACTAAAACCAAGTTGGGTTTTTGTATTTTATTAAAAACATATATATATATTTGCAAATATAGGAGCAACATGATTTCACAAAAGGCCGCAGCCCAGTGTGGAGTCAGTTTCTCAAATGAGTGAACAGAAACACCAGGCTTATATGCATCTTCAGAGTGACAACACACACGCACTTGGATTATTATGACGCTACAATTTTGACAGGCATCTGATACACGTGAAGACAATCAGAGAAATGCAAGAGACATCTTGGAGTCATCTCACCTCCTCCCTGTATGACTTTCACCCCCCAGTTACATCTTAACTGGCGTGGGAAAACATGAGATAGTTTTGGGGTGACCTTGTACCTTTATCGGTTCAGGCAAACAGAGCTCACATAATGTTCCAGACTGGATGTCTCACAAAGTTAGAATCAAAATCTACATGTGGAAAATGAGAGACTCTTTCAGCATTTGTGAGAGAATTAAAGTCGAAATAAAACATAAAAATATAAGGCATTATGCTTAAAGGCTACAAGGCTTAAAACAGAAAATGTGTAACTCTACTTTAGACTTTTTTTTCACAGAAGACATTTCAACAGTAGCAAAAGCACAGGTGCAAATCATAATGTCTTTTCCAATTACACAAGTCAAACTTTCTAATGTGAAAAAAAGCCTACAGAACACAATTTTATGTCTTTAGCTTTGCCACACACTATTTATTTTTTCATTAAGTTGCATTTATATCTAATATGCAAAATATACATAGGCTATACATGAAGATTCCCTAAAATGAATATAGTTACAGTATAGGAACAGGTTACAAAAAAGGATATATTGGGGCTCCTGCTGTTCATACACTAATTGGAATGCATCCCGAAGTTGCTGCATCTAAAGGCAAAGAAAAGCGTCAGAAAAAAATATGTATGAAAATGTTTGCGTTCGAGTATACTTTAACAAGATACTCACTTCACGCTCCGCCTCAGTCATACCTTTGTCTGTTTTTGACATTGTTCCTTCAACAGCACACTAATCTTTCGATGGAAATTTAAATCTCGGTCATACTGGGCTGTAACGACTGTAAAATGTTAGCGGACTCCCATAACTTTGAGGTAATTTGAGTCGACAGAGTGAAAAAATTATGACTTCCTCTTGGAGTGTTCATCGTTTCAAAATAAAGGTCACCTGACAAAAGCATTTGCTACATTGTTTTCTTCTTCAGTAAAGTCAAGTCTCAAAGAGAATTAACAAATACAAATAGGCTACCGTTACAGCTATGCTGATAAGTGTCAGGGAAGGAATTATATTTACTTTAAACAGACGGAACAGACAGAACAGACAAAAGCCATTAAAAAAACAAGGCCAGACAACCTAGCAGCATGTCACAGTGTCACACTATAACAATTTCCAATGGAAAATGAAGGGGATCTCGATCAGAAAAGGCAGTTTTGGTTTTAAAGATTTAACATTTTAGTCTGTGTCTGTTTAGTTTTTTATGATATGGAATCTAAAGGCTGCAAACGTGTCTATATCTACAACATGTGAAGTTACTTTCAACATAGGCATAATTTACATAATCAAATAATCAATACTGGCAAGTGGAACCCACCCCAAAAACCTAGTATAATTCCCTTTACAAGAATAAAGACATTTGCACCATAACTTTATGCAGAAATAGTTGCAGAAAAATCCACCCGGAATGCAGTTCAATCAGGAGAGACTTCCTTGCAAATATGAAAATATTTATTGTACAGGGCAAAATATGAAATGTGCAAAGTCTCTGGAGATTAGACGCTATTGAATCCATATGTTATGAAAGGGGGTTGTGAAACCCAAACATATCCCCCGATGGAGTCCAGACACCGGTGGTGGAGATGAAGGTGCCCAGGAACCAATCGAGAGTGCCAAGGCGGGACGCACTCTATTCCTGAAACGACAACTGACAACCGCAGAGGAGAGGGCAGATTTAAAACAGGATGTCATGCTGTGATTGGCTTGTGATACATGGCTGAATCTGATTGGTTTAACTAACAATGAAACAGCTGAATCTGATTGACTACCGACAAGTGAATGCCGAGGAACAGCTGATCAATTGGGAGTGATGAAAAAAGGAATTTGAAGTCTTCCTGGAAGAACTTACGCTGAGCTCCGTAAAATGAAGAAGAAGAAGATGTATTTATTTATATTAGGACAATGCACATTAATCAACATTTCTGTAAATGTGCCAGTATTAGCCAGTCGGCTAATTTCCAACTGTAGTCCTAGTTGAAGAATTTGATGTTCAAAATTTAAATTTTGCTCAAAAGTGGAGATCTCCCCCCCCTTCCCAACGTTGAACCCAAAGTTACGCCCTTGACTTTCACCAAGACATGGCAGTAACTAGGCTCCATAACATTGTTTGTAGGCTACCTATTTGATTCTTCCTCAGCAACAACACAATACTCTTATGCTGACTTACTTTGACTAGCTCGACTTTGACAGAGCATTTTTATAAACTCTTTGCAAACTTGATCCTGTTTATACGGTGTGTTCTGTGGGATGTGGAGGAGTTCCCTCTCCTCACACTGAGCTTTGCTTTTTAATATAGGCTAAGAGATTATCTTGGCTCATAGACCCCGTTCTCAACTGGCTTTAGTGACGGATGAAAGGCTTTCTACCACAAGGGTTACATAACTTTCATTAAACCTTTATAAATCTGTATAATCTGGATTTTGTGTCTGTGACAGTCACTCCTGCTGAATATGTTGCATTTGTGTAGCCTACTAGTGGGATGTGCTTAAGCAATTAGTCTACTAAAATAAGCCAGGTTACATTTTTTACAGTCCATGTTTATATGAAATATTTAACATGATGAAGCTCTGCTGACAGGGCAAAACACAGGCATGGTGAGATTATTCACTGTATATTCTGCAATGGAAGTTACTCTTCAATACAATATGTATTGCCTGCAGGATTAAGTATGGGGGACCCAGGGGCAGGGGCTAGAGCTACTTATTGGCCACAATTGATTGTCTGGGGCAATTTACAGTGGAGTTGTTGCACTCAGGCGATGCTGATAGATTAGCTTATTTATATCATATCATTATTTATATTAGCTAATTGTGAAATAAGTATCTTTCAAAGGAAAAGCTTAATAAATAACCGTGCATATCCACACATTCTTGTCTAAAAACCACAAACACGACTAAGGTAGTGGGTGAACTATCTTGATCGAGTCTAACATCTTTGTCGTAACGCATGACGCATGTTACGTTTCAGGAAGTGTGGGCGAGACCAAAGACGATATATAATAACCATGATAATAACTAATAGAAAGCCAATTGATGGAAAAGCGCATATGGGGACAGTCAGTGAGTAAACGATATTAACATAGGGAACCTGTGCAAAAATAATATAGTTCCAGTTTTCCCTGACAATATATCAAGGGCTTTAAACTATTTTAGGAACCTTTTTTGGAGTTTCTTCTTCTGAGTTTAGTGCAGCATTTTCAACAAGGCGAGCTAGCATCAACACAAGTGTTGAATTAGAGAAACGGAAGTCGGGACTCTTGTCATTTGCGGAATAACAAATGTCTACTCCACTGCAAACACTGCCTTTAGCGAGCGTTGTTCTGTCGGTACTGTAGCTAATACATTAATGTTCTCACTGTTTGGACTATTGTTTTCAGATATTACTGTAGCGTTAGCCCCCCGGGCTCGTTGTTTCCGATACACCGCTCGGCTTGTGATGGCGTGGCAGTAGCCTGTTTTTTTTTGTCTGTGTTATCCGTGTAGGGACCAACGTTACGCATGGGAAACACGGACGTTAACTCTTCTTACACTGCCAAAGTGGCTACAAGGAACCAGAGGAGGACAAACGCGTCAGAACAATCTTCGCTGAGCCAGTGAAAAGCCAGCGGACGTCGCTTTCGCAACTTGTTGTCCAGGTGTGGGACAGACAGGTGAGCGGCCGAACATGGAAGATGAGGTGTTTGACCAGATTGTGTTCGTCTTTCACAACCTGGTGTCGTGGGTCGCTGCCGGGGCCATGGTGTTCGGTGGGGTGGTGCCCTACATCCCACAATACAGAGACATCCGCCGGACTCAGAATGCCGAGGGCTTCTCCACATATGTGTGCCTGGTCCTCCTGGTGGCAAACATCTTACGGATACTCTTTAGGTAACCCATCTTCCAATCAGTGGTGTAGTCTAATGTATTGAAGTGGGTATACTATATTGTATATAAATATTTTGGCCTTTATACAGTATGGGCCATAATCTGCCTTTGGGGGAAGGGGGGCTCTGGGTGTCCTCCCCCAGGGTTATTTTAAACGTCAAAGACTTAATTTCCTGCATTCAGATAACTTTTATTCACCAATTTACTGTGGAAATACCTTTTTTTATTTAGTCTATGCGAAGAAGAAAAACACAGATGACAATTCAAAATATATATGTATGTTGTTGCGTGTCATTGGGCATTTTTAAGTGGATATATTGAAATCTTGGAACTTTCTTAGTGGGTATACTGCCTCCAATGCCTGTTCATGCACGCCATACACGTTTCTTTTGTACAAACCATTAAAAAAAAAAAATCAGCTTATTGTTTACTTTTCTGCCTATAAGCCAACGTATTTACCTTTTTTTTATAGAACAAAAGTTCGAATGCTTCAGGAATCAATGGGCTAATCTCTGAAATTCGGCTGAAAAGCGGTCTCGACCCACTCGATATGGATACAACAGATGTTACAACTTATACAAGCTAACTGAATAGCAGCTGCTTGTGGATTGGATGCATGCTGAATTAAATTATAGTTTATAATTATCCATATAAGATCTTTAATGTATGGTTGCATTTTATTTAACGAGTTCAGCTGGAGTACTTACTGGTTGCGCAAAGGCACATTGGTCCCTTACCATCAAGGGTTCTGAAAACACCACTTAACTATTGTTTGCCAACTAAACTAATGTGGCAGGTACTTCATGTGTATTTGAGAGTGGGAAAATACTGGGATACGTTTTGCAGGGGTAAACAAATTGATTTCCGCTATATCTTCCTGAAGGAATCATTTTACAAGCTGCTGCAACTAAGTACCACCATTTTATTGAGTCAGCACAGATTCTGTATGAGAACTAGAAAAATCAAGCATGTGTGGCGAAGCTTTCACTGTATTTCATGCCTGCTACCTCTTACATGTTACATGTTACATAATTGGTCCTTTGTCTCCATCAGATTTGGCCGCTACTTCGAGACACTGCTGCTGTGGCAGAGCATCATCATGATCGTCACCATGCTCATCATGCTGAGCCTGTGCACCGACGTCCGCACGACTACTGAACTCAACACAAAGAGACGCTCCTTCATAGGTCAGAAACCCTCTGCGCGGCCTCTTTACAGATCCAGATAAAGCACAGTTATCTTAGTTTACTGAGCGATAAGGTCTGCCTGTGCTTTGATTAAGTGCTGCTTCAAATGTTATGTGCATGAAAGAAAGTGTGTGTTTGGGAGTGTGTGTGAGCGAGGGCTTAGAGAATGTGTGTGAGAGTGTAAAAATATCTGAGAGGGAGCGAGTGTGACTGTGTGTAGGCAGGTGGTGCATGTGTGAGTGTTTTTCTAAGAAATGTAGGAATGTGTGACTGACTGTGCATGAGAGTATGCATGAAAACGGTACTGTTTGAATAATCCAGTTAAACCTGTTTCTTTGCCCTATAGCTACACGGATTATTGTTGGCGGCGATGTGATGCGCATGATGTGTTTGTGAAGAGATGATTTGAAACTAATTCTGAAAAATCAGCCCTCTAAAAGAAAGACACTCTGGCTTCATACTGCACCTCAGTACTTGTAAATGAACCGGTATTTAGTGGCCCAAAAGCTTGAAAGCATCACTTTGTTTAATGCAAAAAAGATTGATTTGTTTCTAGAATTCAATTAGAAGACAGGTACCTGTCTAAAATAGTTGATAGATGCCTTATTTATAGTCCAATATTATAATATGTAGTTTAGTTGTGAAAAAGTACGGGATATTTTTAGATTCTAGCACTTAGTTACAACAATGTTCGCAATCCAAATCTATCTGACTGTTATGTGCCCTCCCTTAAAAAGCATTTGAAACAAAGGGAAATAATCCCAAATGTCCCCATTGCAAAGACTTCTGCCATTTGCAATACAGTTAAGAGAAACTGAGATGTCTCTTATACTGTGAACAGAAGTCAAAACTACAGTGCCTTACCTAACAGCCTCATAATGTTATTCAATACCCAACATGTTGACACACATAGGATCCATTTTTTTTTTTTTTTTTTTTTTTTTACACATGTACATACTTTTGCAAACAAATGAACAAGGAGCAGCCCTCTGTGGTTCTCTCGGTCATGTGTTTCAAGGCCTGTATCACGTGTTGTATCTGCTCCAGGACTGGATGCTTCAGCTGTGCTTGCCGTCCCTGTGGCAGTCTGAAGATAGGGGAGGGGAAGACACTGGGACAATGAGTGTTAATGTCCGCAGGCTCAGTGTCAGATGATAAAATACAGAGGAAATGAAATAAACTCTAGAACTCTAGTACAGAGAGCGCTACCATATTTGTAGTCTCCAATCAAAAAGGAGAACCCTGTAGCTGCAGAGCAGGTCAGCCATCTTGACAACCAGTGTGAGTCAGGCTAAATGTCCAGCATTAAAAGATTTAATTTTCCTGACAGCTTCTAGATAACCTTCACAGATTGTTGGATTTACTACTTTGCAAGGGAGGTGTTTTCTTTATATCTGTGTTGTATGTATTTTGTGCAAACCAGACTGTCCCCCTTTGGAAATATACGGCTACAGCCAGCAGCCACGTAGCTTAGCATAAACACTGAAAGCAGGGGTTAACAGCTAGACCGGCTCTGTCAGAAGGTAACAAAATCTGCCCACCAGCAACTCTAAAGCTCGGTAATTAAAGGACAATTCCGGCACAAAATGAACCTAAGGGTTAATAACACATGGTTACCCAGACAACCGTTCTCTGGGATATGTTTTCATGCTAATCAAATGTGACCAGTTATAGCGCAAACCGCTAATTAGCTTATAATGCTAAAACTTGGGACACTGGTAAAGTAAAAAGAAATTTCTATTTCTATACCACTAACAAGGCTCGAAATAGCACCACACTTCCACGGTAGCATAATGAGGGTCCCTACATGTAAACCGAAGCATTGAGAACTTTGTAAGTGTACAGACAGTTTATTAAAAAGATAGTTTAGAAATAGAGATTTCTTTTTACTTTAGCGTGCCCCGCCGACTAGCGTTATAAGCTAATTAGCGGTTTTGCGCTAAAACTGGTCACATGAATAGGAAAACCTATCCCAGAGAACGGTCAACTCGGTACCCATGTGTTATTAACCCCTAGGTTCATTTTGCGCCGGAATTGTCCTTTAACATATTCTATCTTCTTTGTTCCATGCAATATCGAAGTGTTAAAACAACCAGTTTTAGTTTTCCAAGGGGTTATGTGCAGGACTATTTCTTGGCCGGGAGCAGTAACTTCTTGAAGTCAGTGTGAGGTTGCCAGGCAACCAGTGGAAGCGAATAGTGTTTTTTTTTCCAAAATGTTCAACTATTACTATTGACCGGAAAGTGGTTTCAAATGTTAGGGTTTTCTCGGTAACATTAAACCGTTATGACTTAATGAGCAACAATCAAAGTTAAAGTTTAAATGAAAAAATCCTTCTGTATTAATGAAGCACGAAACGCTCAAAAACTGGTAAAAGTACAAGTACGGAGTACTGTGTTTCGGTTGGCACAATTTGCAGCACATTAGAACAACGCATATTCCCATCCAATTAGATTGAATTCAGTATTGATGACGCCAAAAATAATAACGGTAACTCCATTGAAATTATTTGAAACTAAAGTAACGAGCCAATTTTGTAAAGTGAAAGGAGTAGAAAGTAAAAGTAAAAAGTTGGCACAAAAATAAATAGTAAAGTAAAAATATCTGAAAAATCTACTTGAGTACAGTAACAAAGTATTTGTACTTCTTTACTTCCCATCTCTGTTAAGCTGCTTCCACACCAACCAGACGGCCGACCGCCGGCAGAAAAGCCAGCAGGCGGCGCTAATCTGTATATACACCAACAAATGAAAACCGGCAGCTGATTGGACGAACGCCCCACGTGGGTCTGTTTTCTCCGGAAATTCTAAGCCAGACTGTCGTGGCGGCTCGTTCAGAATACGATCTCACATTGTACTAAAATAGTTCACCGAAGCATGTTTTTGAAAACATTTTAAGCGAGAAATAGGCTGTGCAGTCGCTGAATCTGTCTTCTTTTCAGATCAACAAAGGTCAGTTTAAAAGATTTTCGTCCGATTTTTGAGAGACTCTAGTCACGCTCATTCCACTCCCCGTTTTCCGGGTTAGCACTCTACCAATCAGATGGGTCATTTGAGTCAGCAATGCCCGCCCCGTCAAATCTGCCAAAATGAAGGCCGACGGCCCCTCTCTCATCTGAAATAACCGAAAACTGTTCTAACTTTGGCAGAACCCTGTGTCTTTTATGTAGGAGCAAATCACTCCTAGTTAGAAGCCAAATGAGAAAACATGTTTTCAGGGGGTGCCAAGATGCCAATGATACTTGAAGGAACTCTGCCAGTGGGAACACAGCTGCCCTGTTGTGGTCTTCAACGCCAGATGACCGATTAGTCACATCACTGGAATCCGTGATGTAACTAATCTGGGAATCGGACTATCGGTAGTTTTGTGATGACCTGAAATGTCTGACCAACCGTCACACAGTATTACAAAATAATGCCCAAGTTCAGTAACCTATCATAACCCGAGAAAAAAAAAAAAGAGAAGAAAACCTTTCCCTGTTTTTGTTTTCTTATGTATTTTCTTTGTCTGTAGCAACAGACAGTAAGGACGAGGAGATCAGAATCCCTAAGAGGCTCTTTCTGGGTATGTACAGAACTTTCTGTGTCTGCCATGAACCATCAGTTGTAGTTCACCTGACTCTCCATCTCTGTGTCTCGTGCATGATGATGACCCAGTGTGGCTCTCCCCTCACGACTTAACACCATGTCATGTCTGGATGAAGCATGAGTCCATTCCACCCGCATGTAGTCCCATTTCGCTGCATCCATGTTTGATTCACAGAGTTCGTGAATGTACTGTTTGTGCTTTCATGTATGTAAAAACGACCGCTGAGGAAGAAATCAAAAGCCCATGTGTTCCATACTCACATAGACAAGTTATCAGCGGTTAACGGTAGACTAGTCTGGATCAACAGAAGTACATTTCCAGGATAGAGCTTGACCTCACGCGCCGGATGTCGGGCTTCGCCTCGCATCTTCTGCTCCCTGCGGGTTGATACGGGAAACAACAACAACAACAAACTTCGAGCTAGCGAGCTACACGCTGAAAATGGCAGGTTTTGAAGAAAATTTGGAATCGCAAAACAAGGCAGGCCGGCGTTGGTTCTTTCGGGGAAGGATTGTAAAGATTTGCAGATTTGCAAAGAATGTGTTTACGGGACTTCCTTTCTCACTGGGACGTTTGGGGGACCGATTGGTGGGGATTTGCTGTGGACGAAATGCACACAGAGATACACTGGTAAGAGCAAATTACGTTTAACCCTGTATCCAGCTCATTTATATAGCTCACGTTACTGTATTGTGTGAAGAGTTAACTTCATTTTTTATTTATTTTTTATTGTATGTGGCGTTTTTTCACCAAAACAAGTTCCTTCCCGAGACTATTTAGCAGAGCCAGCGTCGCTGCGTCCGGAGCTTAGCGCCGCCCACGACCATTGTGATTGGTTTAAAGAAATGCAAACAACCCAGAGCGTTTTTTTTTTTTTTTTTTTTTTTTCCTTCTCAGATCCTGGAATGTACAGTATGTGTGGTGTAGCCAGACCTTACTCCACAGCGCTGTGGAGATAGGTCACACTAACAGTAGACTAACCTGTTCATAGGACATACTTTAAAGTCTTTTACTGGCATCTTGTAGTTTTTCTAACTTTATGCTTTTGTTATTGCGGTTTAAAATGATTGTTTGATATTAGCCCTAAAACCAAATGTGTGTGGTTTTTTTTTTATGTGTCTAATGACCCTGAAACTGGTGCATGCTTATTTTATCTTGCCCTGAAATGTGAATGTAAAGCATGTTTTTAATGGCTGATTCATGCACGTTGATGTTGTCTTCTAACCAGCTTTTTAAAGTTGTTCCTTGAACTACACTTGGTTTCAGCACAATGTCCCTTTTTATAATGGATAAATGTCATGAATACTGTGTGGTGGGGTGTACCAAGCTGACACAGGAGTGTGTGTGTGTGTGTGTGTGTGTGTGTGTGTGTGTGTGTGTGTGTGTGTGTGTGTGTGTGTGTGTGTGTGTGTGTGTGTGGAAAGAGTTAATTAGTATTATTTCTAACTCATGAACATCTTGTATTTTCACGTTTTCCAGGAGCACCTAAAATTAGCTGGTGCCTAATTTAAGGACAAAGCTGGTAATATTCAACATTTTTCTTATTGTCAACAACGCCAATGAAAAGAAAAGAACCAACAATGAACTGATCCTAACAAGTATTGCCTGTTTATCCAAAGCCTGATATATCTTCTTCCTCTGTGCCATAGAGCTCCATTGTTGTCCAAAAACTAGTTGAGACACACCAGTGAGCCGCAAACGCTGTTGCACTGGATGACCTGCTACTTCATTACAATGAACACACACACACACACACACACTTTTCACCTCGGTTTTGGTCTTTTTAATGGATTTGTTGACAGTAAGAAAAGTATGAGATACGCCAGACTTAAACCTTTAACAGCAACTTTACATTTAGTGACAAAGTATGCTTAAAAACATTCGATATTTGTGTACTTTTGATGTAAACTACTGTCCCACAATGCATTGCACAAAGGAAATGTGGGCCCTTCTCACAGCTGCAAACAACCCCCCACCCCCCCTCCCCCAAAGAACGTTATGCCTTTTGTTAGAGTTTAATTGACAGTAACATTCAAAAGTTGCAGTCTGATTAATGTCTGATTGTAATATTTTCCTGTTTGGTCTAATTGATTTCTTCCATTCTAAACTGCACTACGGATTTAGGACACAGTACTAGTGAAGAAAGGGCTGTTCCTGGTATGGACACTAGATGGTAGTATGAAACTATTTAAATCATGTAGAAGAAGCAGAGAGTACACTTGGCTCAGCAGGTTATAATCTATTACAAATTTGCCTCTTGGGACTGACTAGTGCACACTAGAGGGCTTGGTATGGAAGTGCTATTCCATACCCTTCTTTTATGTTTTGTTGGATGATGTTAAGAAAAGTAGAATTAGTTTCAACAAAATTGTGCTTCCCTGTGGTTCAAGCCTGAGTACGTGTTTGTGGCATCCGAGGAGCAGCAGTATTATTTCCTTGTCTTGGGTGCCCAGATGTTGAAGCCGGGCGTTGCTTTGCAGCGCCTTTTTATGAATGGCCATTGATCAGTGAACTCTGCCGAGCACCACATTGACAGAACACAGTGTTATTTGATCGCAGCTTTGCTGGTCTGCCTGTGGAAATATCAAGGGTAAGTGTGTTGTCTACTATTGATAGAAGCGTGAACACCGCCAAGCAGAGGGAAGTGGAAATGAGGAAGTGAAGTGTGGATTGGTTAGACAGGAAGGATCACTCCGAGGGCCTGGAGCAACCGCGGGTCAGTGTCAGGTCTGTAGGATGGATACAGGATCAGAGATGCAGCAAAGGGACAGCCAATTCTGGAGAGCTAACGGTGTAACATATCGCACCAAACTGGTGTCAGTGTGCAGCCGTCAGGTGGAACAGCTTCACAGTGTAGCTTTCTGCAGTGACTCACCATAGTGTTGATTAGTCAGCAGGGCACATTCAAAACCTGTACGTTTCCCTTACCGTTCAGTTTGTTCCCATTTATGTTCCCTTTTATCATAGCACATATTTGTTCTGCATCATTATCACACCAGGCACTTCCATCAAACAGCTGGGCATTTGTAATCGGAAAGAAAAACAGTGTAGCTGAATTTTAAAAGAGCTTCTTGCGATGCCCACATAACGCTGTTCTATGGCTGTCTGTGAACTTTATTAAAAAAAAAAAAAAAATTTAATTTCAACATAAATTACATACATGCATTACATACATAATATCATGAGCTAAACCAAATTACAATTCAAAACCCTAACCCCTGTTCCCTGTGCACCCCTCATACAAAATCAGTTACAATCATATTTGCAGTTTCCCAATTTTCTTCAGTTTACCACTATTTTGGTCTGTGAACATTTTATGTAGAGGCGTTGTGTAGGCATGTGCAATTTGGTAGCTCAGATAACCGCACGTCACCAATGGTTAAGTAACATGATGATTTAGGTTAAAAATGAACGCCGGTGGTGTGCCACATCTGCGCGGTACAGCGTGTCCTATGTTGTAGGCCGTGTAGTTTTTATTTTTATTTTTCAGAAGAGAGGAGAAATCCTTGTGCGATAGCAGCTCAGTGTGATTTATATGGAAGACTGCCTGCCGCAATCCTTTTTAAGGAGATTAAAAGATCAGATCATTTGGCTGTGTCTGGATCAGAAATGCAGGTGATCCCTCAGGTGGAGGTAAAAGGGCTTGGAAGGAAAAAGTAAGATGAAATATTTGCAGAAAAAGTTGACGCTGGGGAAAGTTTCACTTTCTCTTATGTGTGCCAAAGAGTCAAAATGTACTTTAAGTTACTTTGAAGACCCAACAGAGGAAACCCTGATTGGATTTCTCAAAATCTCCAGCAGCATATAAATGAATTTGTGTCAGCAAGCAAACCATTAAATAGGCCTCTGCTCCATGATTGAAAATCCTGTATATAAACTTTAGGGTAAGCCTTTATATACTCGCCTTGTATACCTTTTAAAGGTGTACAAGGCGAGTATAGGAAATAACCAAGTACCAATTGGCATCAACAGTTCTCCTGTCAAACGTTACTTGCATTTTACATTTTTTGTACCCAGATCTAGAAAAAAATGACTATTTGTATGGTCTTGCTGAAAACGTTCTTTGATTTAATGTGATGTGTGATTGGCCCACTACTGCAGCAGCTACAACCCATACAGTCTGTGGTGCGGTGAAGTCAGGCGCCGTCTGTTTGACATCCATTTTTATTATTAAGCCCCCTGACAAACCAACCTGACGGCCGACCGCAGAAAAGGCAGTCCGACTGATCGGTCGTCTCCCCGAGTTGGTCTCGGGGATCCTGGGAACACACCGAAGCAACGCCGACTTGAGTGTACGTAATATATCGCCATTACAGCAGGCAGCGCTAACCTGTATTGTCACCCCCAAAAAATTAAAACTGGCAGCTGATTCGACGAACGCGTCACGTGGGTCTGGCTGCACCCGGATTTTTCAACCGGGCATAATGGTGGCTTCGTTCGGAATACGATCTCCTATTTTACGAAGATAGTTCAGCGAAATGTGTTTCTGAAAACATTTTGAGCGAGCAATAGGCCATGCAGTTGCTGAATCTGTCTTCATTTCAGATCGACAAAGGTCAGTTTAAAAGACTTTCCTCCGATTTTTGAGAGCCGTTAGTCCCGCTCATCCCGCTCGTCATTTTCGGGTTAGCGCTCCACCAATCAGATTGGTCATTGAGTCCGATTGGCCGCCCCTCCAACCCAGCAAGTCAGGTTGGCCAAAATGAAAGCCGACGGCACGGAACACACCGAACAGACTCGAGTCACTGACCTCGCCAGTCCGACGGCCGATTATCGGGTTGTTGTGTCGGGGCCTTTACACAGCTTACAGTTGTGAACAAGCTAAGTCACTAACCAGCAAAGAAAATAACAGCTGGATTGGAATAGCACCCCCAAATTGAAAAAAAGACACCACTTCTTTGGAACCTTTTCCACAAAAAGGTAAAATTCACTGTCCCCGCGCTGTCTGTGGCCACCTCAAATGTCACAATGATTGAGTGGTCTTGTACCACAGAGATGTTTGCCTCACGATGTTACAGAGGTACACGGCAATACAAGAGCTTTCCATTTCTTTCTGTTGTGTGGTAATGGCTCATTGCTCATTTTGGTCCCATGGGTGGTCTGTACCTTTTGGCTTTATAGAGTTTGTCTGCTTAGAATAAATCACCGTATCCTGTAGGTGCAGTTATCCTCTCCCTAAGGACAGGTTAGAGGCCTAACTTAGCCTTTAAAGAGACTTTAGTCTAGGTGGCATTGCAGAAAAGTTTCTGTGCTTTGGCTTGGCAGTGAAAGCCCATTAGTCATTGTGAGAGAGCTCCCTGTCCAAATTTCAGAAAATTAAGCTCGTTGAAATCTGAGCTTCTATTTCCTGGACTGTCATAACTGTCTTTCATAACAACGTTCCTGCTGCTCCTGCGGGTGCTTTTGAGTGACGGCAAGTCATTATTTCAGCTACCCCCGTAGACCTTTCCAGGGCCTAACTGTATCTGGCAGGGAACAGTTGGTAAACAAGTGATTCAAAATCTCCAACTCTGACCCTTGTCTTCCTACACATGTACCACAATTCTGTGGGACTTCAAACTGAGCTGTGCACAAGACAAGTTTGGCCAGTACAGGGAGCCTACTGTATGCAGCTCCAGTCTGTTCCCACACAGAGTGCTACCGTGGCTGCCACACAGCACAAAGGATTAAAGACTAGGAGGAGAATGCCCAAGGGTGCACAAGTGGCACAGCAAGACAGGGTGTATGGCTGAGGAGGTACAGTACTGTGATAAATGTCCCCTTAGTGGTCAGTGTGGAATGGTGTGACACACTGATCTGCCTTTTAAGATATTGTTTCTACATTTGCATGCTGCTGAGAATTGGAGGCAGATTTGCGTGCATCTTCAAAGTGTGAACAAGCAGGATTAAGGGATGATGACAGCACACCAATGGCATGAAGGAGTGTAATCACTAAAACATGAGCCGCGAGACGAGGACTGCACAAATAATTCAAAAGCATGTCATAATCACAATGTTGGCTTTCTTTTTGTTTGAGTCAAAAGTATTCATAAGAAAGGTGTTCCGTTCTTTGCAGAATCCCTGGCCACCAAATTAAGTTTAATTTCAGCACAGAGGAAATTTCATGCATTATCTATCGTCCACTTCCCACACCCTGACAGCAGAGACTGGGGGAGGTGATTTAAGAAAACGTTCATGTAAATAAAGAAGTGCTTATGCATATGCAGTCTTTGCAATTATGTCCCCAATCATTAGCATCATTGAGATCATGAGTCATTCATTCATATTTGCTCATTTAACAACAAATAAATGGTCTTAAGAAGTTTGAGGTGATGTGTTTTTAAAATAATATGTAAGAAGTACAATTTTTGAGGAACTGGCTGTTTGCTAAGACTCATTTCCACTGCACACCTAAGGGAAAGTTATACTTAGGACCCATATTATTTTAACTTTCAGGTTTTTTGGGGGGATTTCTTCTAGAACATGTTTACTGATCAAAAAACATTTTTCTCATACTGTCTTTCTGAATGTACCTGTTTGACCCTCTCCCTAAAAGACTTTCTTTTAGTGCCTGTCTCTTTAAGCCCCCCTCCTAAAAAAGCCCAGTCTGCTCTGCATTTCCGGGTCTTCTGCATCTGGTCTTCACAGATTCTGCCCTTTCTAAAGGCACGGTTTCTAAATATGGGCTGTGTGCATTTCTCTGTGGATTTAGCCTTTTGATACGTTCCCAGTATAGCACCTCAACCTGCTTAATAATAAAAAAAAGACATGAAAATCTCACTTTTTAGAATATAAAAATGTTAATACTAAACGTTATTTATCTCGGAACATACTGTATAAACTCAAAGCTATGACACACACTTTAAACAAGCTAACAGATTC
This sequence comes from Perca flavescens, assembly GCF_004354835.1. Classification (NCBI taxonomy): domain Eukaryota; kingdom Metazoa; phylum Chordata; class Actinopteri; order Perciformes; family Percidae; genus Perca; species Perca flavescens. The sequence goes on from NC_041344.1 coordinate 26,509,291, forward strand.
ACTTTATTAGCCATTTGCAGTGTAACCCACATTGGAAAAAAATGTGCAAGGAGCTCAAAGTGCAAGGTCAACACATGGGAGGACACAACATAAAAACAGACAAGCAAATGCCACATAAAACCTCTATTAAAATGCTATACAATTAAAAATCCATACATAAATTGAAAGTGCCTAGTTTAAAGTGCTTTGTTTAAAGTAATTACAGCTTGTGGAAAGAAACCGTTTAAATGGCGATCAGTAGAACATTTGACAGAGCGATACCTTCTCCCTGAGGGAAGCATCTCAAAGAAGGCCCTGCTGGATGGCCTGATGCATCATTAGCCAGTTGCAAAGCTCGATTCAAAAGTATAGCTTTATATGTATACATCTAATATATATATATATATATATATATATATATATATATATATATATATATATATATATATTCACTCACTCACTCACTCACTCACTCACTCACTCACTACCGGTCAAAAGTTTGGGGTCACTTAGAAATTTCCATTCCACTCCATTCCAGACACAATACCTGCTGAGATCAGTTGTATTGTTTTTTTTAACCAGGGCAGCAGTTTTCAGATTACATTATTTGCTTACATAATTGCAAAAGGGTTCTCGACTGTTGTAGAAAGAAGTGGCTGAAGAAACACTTGAAATTCATGCTTTTTGGTCTAAACGTCATACCCAAATTAAAAGTGGTACAGCTCCCATATACTTTGACACTCAGGGGTGTGCCTGATATCATTGGAAAGGTGATTGATGTGGGTTTGTTTGTGTATTTGAGAAGTGTTGTATTTTGTAGTTTTTTGGCTTTTTTATTTGCACTTTTCAAATAGAAATAAAAAAAACGCACAGACATATTTGTAGAAAAGAATTCATATAAAATCCATTTTTGAGTCTTTTAGCTTCTGAATTTTTTTTTTCTGTAGTAAGCTGAGACGCGGCTAATGCTGTGTTGTCTGTCACCTGTCAGATGTGTTTACAGCAGTGTATTTTAATAATTTTACAGATTTATAACTTGGACAGAAATAAAAATCTCCATTCTAGCCTCTGTAACTCTGTGTCAGTAAGGCCTAGAATCACCCTGACACAACTTGAGTGTTTCCTTTCCAATGATATCAGGCACACCCCTAAGTGTCAAAGTATATGGGAGCTGTACCACTTTTAATTTGGGTATGACGTTTAGACCAAAAAGCATGGAATTTCAAGCATTTCTTCAGCCACTTCTGTCTACAACAGTCGAGAACCATTTTGCAATTATGTAAGCACATAATGTAATCTGAAAACTGCTGCCCTGATTAAAAAAAACAATGCAACTGATCTCTGCTGTTATTCTGTCTGGAATGGAAATTTCTAAGTGACCCCAAACTTTTGACCGGTAGTGTGTATGTGTATGTATATATATATATATATATATATATATATATATATATATATATATATATATATATATATATATATATATATATATATATATATATATATATATATATATATATATATATATATATATATATATATATATATATATATACATATATATATATATACACATATATAAAAAACATAATATGGAGTAGCAAGATCACATACATCCTAAAATTACAGCTACATTTTACATTGAAGGATCTTGCTAACTTTAGCTGCATTGCTTAGCCACTTGTAGTGCAGAAGGAACAAGCTAGCAGACAGTGGAATTGTTTTAGCTTGCGTGTTTGCACGCACCGACGTAAGCGTTCATTCAGTGTGGTGTTTTTGGCCTGACAAATAGAAGTCCAGTACTCACTCTTCCTTTACCTCTCTTTTGGGGGGGCTTTCACACTGTTGAGTAAATGTGTTAAAGCTAATTTAACACATGCAACATTGTTTTGTGTTTAGCCTTGGTCTCTACTCCAGAAGTCTGCTTAGGCGGAACATACTGTTAGCTAGCTAATTAGCCGGCAGGCTAGCAAAACACTAAACCGTTTCCGCGGCTCCCGCCAACCACTACTTCTGTATGTGTTTCTCTGTACTATCCAAGCTGGGGCCCAGTCATATCATCACTTTGAGCCATTATCTAAAATGTATCATGTGAAAGCTGTGCATGCCTTTAGCTGCCAGGTTGGTGTTGAACACTTCTCCCATTGCCCCCTGATTGCTTCCCTTTGTGTTTGGCTGTTATCAGCCAGGGCCAGCCTAGTGCTAGTTGGCCCAAATTCACAGTTTTCTGCTCCGAGCAGGGCTCCACAGCCACACCAGGCATCTGCAGCTACAACACCTACAGAATGAACACTGCTCTGTAGGGCTGCCACCTCTTAGTCGATTAGTCGACTAATCGGTCGTTTTGGTCTTAGTCGACTAAGATTTCTTTAGTCGATTAGTCATTTTTTATGCTTATTCATGCTTAATTACTCATTTCCGAGAAACTTATGAGCACATTTATGGTGAACACAAGATTTAAAGTGGTGCTTTTGCAGGATTAATTGTGGAGAAACTCAGTTTTACTGATGGTTAATTAACTACATTTATATTGTGCTTTTCTAGTCTTAACCGCCTCTCAAAGCACACAGCTCTGTCAATTAAATCAACTAATCGATTAGTTGACAAAATCGTATAAGTGTTGGTCGAGGACAGCCCATATTCTTGGTGTTGATTATACTCTGTTGATTATACTCTGAACAGAAATGCATGCCCTGTTATAGCTTTTACAAACTCTTCGCTTGTTTTCGTTCAACACTGCATTGTGTTGCCATCCTACACCGTAGTAACGTTTTGTGTGTGTGTGTGTGTGTGTGTGTGTGTGTGTGTGTGTGTGTGTGTGTGTGTGTGTGTGTGTGTGTGTGTGTGTGTGTGTGTGTGTGTGTGTGTGTGTGTGTGTGTGTGTGTGTGTGTGTGTGTGTGTGTGTGTGTGTGTGTGTGTGTGTGTGTGTGTGTGTGTGTGTGTGTGTGTGTGTGGTGGGTTGACCGAAGGCTGTGACCTGGTCTGAATTGCTCTTTGAGATTCATTTGGTTACATTTATGGGATGTGTTTAACTTGTCTGTCAGAAAGGAACAATTGGATTTGCTCAATATTGCAAAGCCAGGTACGTGCCAGCCATGCGGATTCATCGAAATGCCATCTAAATGTCAGAATCGGTCACCATTAATTCTCTAATGGAACAATATTTAATTAAACCAGAAACTTAAATGCCATAAACGCTTGCACTCTTTCACTTTTGATTTCATCAAGTGTTGAAACATAGCAGGTTTGTTCAATTTAGCCTTTTTTATTTAGTGCTGGCGTTATTCCAAACAATATTTCTTTTCTATTTGGCTTTATCGACTGTATGGGTGCTTCTCTGGAGGCCTTTGCATGCCTATACAGTATGCTGCCTTTGAGTGCTTAGATGCACCTCTTAGATAAAGAGAGCCTTGTTTAAACGGGATTAAACCAATCTGCTCTATTGCATTTGAGGCTTGTAGAAATCCCATTTACGATGGGACACCAGTGAAGAAACATCTTTGGCTCTCATCCAAGATTAGATTTTCGTGACATAAATCTTTCAATGTCCTCTGCTCCTAAATTAAACCAGCAGATACACATGCACTTTTTTCCCCACAGCCCTTATACCATAAAGATATGTTGAATGGGTTTTAGCGGAGAATAAATTACATGTTAAAATGTCTGACATTGCTTATTGTACCTCTTCCCTTATCAGCTATAGTTAAAGTAGGCTAGTACCTGAAGCGATCTACACACTGTGGCATTGTCAAGTTGAGATATTATCACAGTATGATTGGTGTTGGCTGTGTTGCCTATTACAGGAAGCCGGTGTTGTTGTGCTCAGAATCTTTATCTAATCATTTCCTTGAAGAAAGAACACAAACGAGAGGTGTTGGGGTGCAAAACGGGGTTTAAATCATCGTGCGTCAGTGTCCAGATTGCCACCCTGCCCATTACCACAGTGTGTTTCTCACAGTGGGGTTTTGCCCCCTCCCGGAGGACCCTCAGGCTAAAAGCTTCTGTTTTGCAAGAATCCGAATGAGAACAAATCCAACTCGTGCGCAATTCAGACGGCCTATTTGTGGCAGTGACATATCTGTGTTTTTTTTTTTTCTGAATACGAGAAGAGGATTGTGGGTGTATTTGTGAACGTGTGCAGCTCAAGTTTGAAGTTAGTTGAAACAAAAATTCACAATAATAGGGTTTTTGCTTCCTTTTGTTAACTAGATACCGCGACAAAAAGAACAGATGTGATTAGTAGGTAATTATTTCCTCCAGTGCTGGACAAACTGACCTGAAATTGAAACCACAATTTGTGTGTCATGGACAGTGACGGACTGGCCATCTGGAATTTGGGCAAATCCCAGAAGGGCTGCCCCCCTATTGACCCATATGGGCCACTACTGATAATTTGTCTTTGGTACATTTTGATAAGTTATTTTATGCATGCAGCCACAAATATTCAAGACTGTACTGCAGCAAAGTGCGTTGAAAGATATACTAGGAAGGCAGAGCTCCTGATTTCCAAGCTAGGTTATTGACAAAAATAGGGCCGATGTGTAGCAAATGCCAGGGCTGTTTTTTGATCCCAGTCCATCACTGGTCATGGATGTAGAAAAGTTGCATACACTACAAGCTACGACAACATGTAGCACCGACAAGTCATTACGGAGCAGGAAGGACGCGTCAGGACTGATGAGACCCAATCAGGAAGTGAACGCGGCTGTCTGCGTCATCGTTTCCAAAGGTCTCCGTTTCTGCCCGTCCAGACTAAAACACTACCCTGGAGTTTTCAAACTGGAACCGGGTCAGAGGCGTTTTTAAACTGCGTAGTGTGGATGCCAGGCGTACAGTAAATGTAGCAAATGTAATGCCTTTTGAAATGAAAGCGTGTTAGTGTGGATGAAGCTTGAGATAATCTGGATGACATCATCAGGGTTATAGAAAGTCATAGAAAACATTATACATCGGACCTTCTTCTACTTCTACTGACGTGTACGTGTGAAATTAGTGGGCTGCCCCTTTTAAGAAAAGCTAAATCACTGCAGTGTTTGTTTTTTGGGACAACAACATTTTTGTTGTATTTTTTGGATGTCATGAATGTTGCATCCTTTAGGAGCCACTGGCTAGACTTTTGTTTTTTTTCCCCCAAAAAAATCCCTCCCACTGTGATGTGTCTGGAGAAAGTAATTGTGTCTCAACCAGGAATATTACATTACTGTTGTCTCTTTTTTTTTTTTTTTTTTTTAGAACTGCTTTTGCCTTACTGTCTTTATTTTTACAGGAACAGTGCACATCAAGTAATGTTTCTGTTAATATGCCAGTATTGGCCAGCTGGTTAAGAACCTCTATTCATTTCTGTGGCCTCATTTGTGATTTCCCTATGCTGTGCACCTTTTAGACTTTGACTGGAGCTACTTCTGGTTGTGGAGTCGCTTTGTGGACTACATGCAGTGTGTGCTGGCCTTCACGCTGATGGCAGCCTACATCACCTACCTCTTCCTGGACTCTGCGCTGTTCGTGGAGACCCTGGGCTTCCTGGCCGTCTTCTCTGAAGCAATGCTGGGCACACCGCAGCTCTACTGCAATTATCAGAATAAGTCCACAGAGGGCATGAGGTACGGATTCAATGCTGAACATCCTGCGCTACGCTGACACTAACTGGGCAGGGGAGTGAATTATATATTACTCACATTTGTAGGAAGGGGTATTGAAGAGAAAAAAACCATCAGTAATAAAAAAAGAATGAACCACAAGCACATGAAAAGTTAATACATCAGTGACAATGTCGTATTCTGATTGGTTGGGTTGTAGACGTGAGTCATTACAGCAGTCACATGTGTGGGAATTTGGTTCTGAATTTCTGACGCTGTTGGAATTTAGCCGCAGGCTGTCTTTGGCCACCAAAGCTCCACATTTTTAGGATTTAGGACCACTGTTTTGCATTGACGGCCAAAGTTTTCACCAAGTTTCTTTCACAATGGTCACCTCTCATCGCAGAGAGCTCAAATTCAGACCGTGTAAACACACCTTGGATGTTAAATAGGTTATTTAGGCTACATCTGCACTACTCCATTTTCATCTTTCGAGCAGAATTTTCAGACAAAACCGTTCTCCGTCCACACAAAAGTTTTAGCGCCATAGCAGAACTAATCTCCGTCTACATTAACACATCTGACAACGCATATCATCCCATGAGTCTTTGCATACATTGGGCATGCACGTGGCCCGTGTAAACAGGAAGCAGATTGTCTGTTACGCTGCCTTTTGAAATGCATGGATGTGTATGTTGAAAACACAGAAAACACCTTGGAGAAAGAACAACAATGGCGAAAAGTAAGACCAGGGATTTATTTGCTTGGACCAACGATGTGGTGGAACAGTTACTGAAAGGTATGTAAGCCTTCCTAACCGATAAGACTGAGTGACATGCGTCGTCGTTCCTAAAGGTCTCCGCAACCCCGGAGTTTTCAAACCGATGTAGTGCAGATGTAGCCTCACTGTCACTCTTTCTTCTTCCTCAACTATTTGGGGGCCTGGAGTATAATTTACCAACAGTCAGTCAGATGGAAAATCAAAACAAAGCTTGTTGCATCCTTCACTGATGATAACGTCTTCATCCTGCTGATCGTTGTTTTATTTATGAGCGCCAGTTCCAGCACAGGCAATACTGAGGGTGTGAATTATTGCAGCACGCAATTGTGAGTAATGGCTCCAGATTATATTGTCTCGAATATGATCATTAACACTGGCACATGCTTATTAAGTATTTCTGGCAAAAAAAACAGGAAATAAGGACTGGGCTCCTATTTATTAACTATTTATTACGCTAAACATGAAAATCGACCCCCTGAAGTTTCTCTGAAAATCAATATGTGATGAGGCACTCTGTCTTGCTTTATCTACTGCTAATGTATCATTTTGGCTCATTAATGTTGAGTGCTTCAAGTCTCAGGCTGTAATTAGAAGCCTTGACATGAAATAGATTTTTGAAAGCATATACAGTTAAAAAATCTATTCTACTAGCCGTAGCACAGCCCTGGAAACGACTTTAATAGTATACACATCTTTGAGTGTGTAGCACTTTTAAAGTGGCCATAATATGCTCGTTTAATTTTCAAAAAACAAACATATTTTTTGTTGTACTGCACACTGCTGCAGCTCCTCTTTTCACCCTGTGTTCAGGTCTCTGTTTTAGCTAAAGAGTGAGACCTCTCAACTTCTGTAACATCTCTGTTGGCACTTGTACATGCCCAGTAGCTAGGTAAGGATTAAATGAGCTAGCTAGCTGTTTCTCCAACTTCGGTCAGTTACAAGGCAGGATTAGCTGGGAGACTTCTTCTAAACGAGGGCGCACTTCCAACTTTGCGTGGAATACCTGCAGAACAGGGATAGCATAATAACTTTACACCAAGTGCTCAAGCTAGAAATACTTGACAGTTATTAAACCTTGAGGTGGACGGGCCAGTCCTCGCCTTTACTTTGAAAAGTTTGCCAACTTTTCTTTTGGGTGAACAGTGTCACAGCTTTTTGTCAATCGGATGTATTTCTATATCTATAGTAGTTCTATACAATTTACTTTGTAGATAAGGGTGAATCCGTGTGTGTTGTAGCAGTGTTTTGCCATTGAGAACGAGCTAGCATGCTAACGGTTAGCCCCCTAGGCCCCTCGATTCGGCTAGTGACGTAGAAAGCCCTGCAGATTTTGACCAGCTCACCCGGACACTGAAGGCAGGACACATTCAGAAACCCGTATCTCACTCAAAACAGCATGGATGTTTTGTTCTTCAAAGTTTGTATGCGTGTGGAAGCACCAGAGACACAAAATAACACTTAATCATTTTCTTTTTTCTTAATACGAACACTTTAAACGGTTAATAAAAAGCAATGAGACATAAATGGATTTACAAAGAACTTAAGAGCACCACAAATACAGAGCAAAAGAAATATGATAAGGAGAAATGTTGAAGCTGTCATCATTAAAAAAAGATGAAACGGATAAGGTATGTATTAAAAGAGCTTTCTTGTGGTGTGTGTGTCCTGCCTCAGAGCGGAGTGTGCCCCCGTCTCTCTCTCTCTCTCTCTGCGGGTTGGCTTTCTGCAGCAGACAGATAACAGAGCTCCAGCAGGGCTGCCTGTCCACTTAACCGGCCATGACAGCTCCCACGCTGCGCTTTCCATACCCTCTCTGGCCCATGCCTTATTTATTTTTGATTTTTTTTTTTTTGTGTGTGTGTGTACTTCCTACCCACCCGACACTTTGCCCACCACTCTCATTGTTCAACAAGCTGTCTCCAGTATGTGCTTACAGGAGGAATCCACGCTCAGTTACCCACGGTTCACTTATTTTGTGATCAGCTTGTGTATCTGACCTTTTGGTGGTTCCGACTTTCAGTAACGTCTTTTAATCAGTTGTTTTTCTGTGGTTTCGCAGCACGCATTTCAACAAAGCCCCAGACCATAGTTGTAAACATGCATTCAGTCAGGGTGGACGTAAGTGTATCCGTACATACACCTTGTACTCAAAAGGCAGCATTTCTTGTGGTTGCAATACACTCTTGGTTGCATTTCCTTCTGTCCGATTGTTGAAGACTTTTTCTGAAGTCCTGACAACAATACCCAATGATTGCCATTCAAGTTTTAGAAAGAGCCCAACAATCTTCTGCTGTCAAACCGCACAGCAGAAAGTATAATGTCGTCTACGCTTTACCAGTTACCCATGGAGATAAACAGCACAACAACACACTGCAGTGGGCGCAGAAATGCAAAGTTTTTTAGTGTTGCACGGTATTTCTGTATGGATTACTTCCTCTTTACTGTTGCTCTGGCTCAGTTTTCACAACAAAGTTTCAATGTGCAAAACTCAGCCAAACTGACTTTCTAAATTCTTCCCTTAAACTTTGTTGGTCTACTGGTTGATGCCCATGGTTTTTCCGTGGTAACAGCAAGTGCAGCGTAATACTACAGCAAACACTCTTTAGCAGCCACTTTGTCATAAATTCAACAGAATAGCAACTGGTGTATCGGTTTATAGTTTACAGTTGGTCCCGCTTGTTGGTCAAGGCCACACCCCACCCTCCACCTTGCCCTCCCCCCCTGTGTCCTCCTCAATAGCTACAGGCACAGAAATGGCACATACTAAGGAAAGCGCATTGTGGGACTGGCTCTAGTGGCTGTAATTCTGCACCAAGGCTGAATTTGGGGAAAGAGACTTCAGATACAGTATTAGGGGACCACTAAGGTCTATATAAAAGCGACTTCAGATACAGTATTAGGGGACCACTAAGGCCTATATAAGAGCATCCAAAGAGCACCATGTCATGGGACCTTTTTAAATGATCTGCTGTCAAACAATTCCAAAAATGTGGATACTCTTTACATGTGAAGCAGGATGTATAGTTTGCATTAGCAGCAACTGGCAGCATGGTGGCTCAGTGGTTAGCACTTCTGCCTCACAGCAAGTTGGCATTGCAGAGTTCAATCCCCTCTGGGCAGGGCCTGTCTGTGTGGAGTTTGCATGTTCTCCCCGTGTTTGCGTGGGTTTCCTCCAGGTGCTCCGGTTTCCTCCCACCATAAAGGCACGCATGCTAGGCAACTAGGACTACAGTTGAAAATTAGCCGACTAGCTAACACTAGTTTACAGAAATGTTGATTTAATGTACATTGTCCTAATCAAATAAATAAATCTTAACTTAATAAACTGTAGAGATAACAGAATGTAAATAAACACTGAATTTCCCCAAGAGGGATCAATTAAGTATGTCATTCTTTTAAATATATTGAATGGCTATTACAGAAAAAAATGCAGATCATAAGTAGAATCAAAAATGGATTCAAATGAAAGATTTAAAGTCTACATAATGTTTTTTTTTTTTTAAATGCAACAATGAATCAAATTCAGTGCTACACATATACAATGCTGTGATTCTCTGATAACCTACCTATACGCATTTTCATTTGATGTGCTATGCAAGATTTAGAAGGCCAAAAATAAGGAATATAGTATTTTGAGAGTTTTGCACATTTAAACTTGTGACATAGAGCCAAATTAATTCTAAAATACTGAAATACCCAGGCAGTATGAAACATGAGGTGTCAGGTCATTTCTGCTCGTCAGTTCTTGTCGTATTCTGCCAGCCATCAGCCGGTGCAGATAAAGCTGCCGTAGGAGGCCGAGGACATTGTCATTTCCAGTTCAGTTTATTGTTTGTGTCCTCTCCGCCCTCTGTGCACAACCTGTTGGGTCTGTCAGGCTGTTGCTAGGTTACTTTACCTCAGCACTCCATTCAAGGTGTGTGTGTGTGTGTGTGTGTGTGTGTGTGTGTGTGTGTGTGTGTGTGTGTGTGTGTGTGTGTGTGTGTGTGTGTGTGTGTGTGTGTGTGTGTGTGTGTGTGTGTGTGTGTGTGTGTGTGTGTGTGTGTGTGTGTGTGTGTGTAAAAAAAAATACAAAAAACCACGAATTTAGGTGTGGAGTTATGATCAGGATTGTGTTTACGGTGAGGGTATGTCTAGGCATGCAGAAGTGAGGGTTAGGGTGTGTGTGTCTGTGTGTGTATACAAGGGCAGACATGCATTTTGCAAAGACAAAAACAAACAGACCGGAGAAGTAGAGTGCCCCTTCCAAAAACTAATAAACAATAAGATCCCATGTAGCACCAAAGTGGGGAAAAACATCCTCCTAGTTAATGGGCCAGCCAGGATTACCCTGCTGCGACCGGAGAAACTTTTGTAAGGAGTGGCAAAGTGCATCCAGTGCAGGGTAAGTTGCCAGTAGAATGAGTCATATTGGATATCCTCCGTATGTATACACACTAGCACTGCACCATTACACACTGTCAAACCGGCAGAGCAGTTTTTAATAATGAAATATGGATAGAGTTCGGGGGAGGTGATGAGTCCTGCATTGGAGGCGTTAGTCCCATGAGGACATACTATATACTACATACATACGTCATTGATGCTGTTTGACACCATTAACTGCTCTGTTACCGTAATGGGTCCTTGGAGGTTTGCATTAATACCACTCATACGTTGTGTATGTGTTGAGTGCGCTATTCTCTGTTAAGCCCTCCCCCCCCGGTCATGTTAGTGCATCTTCTCCCCTTCTCAAATATAACTTGTGCAGTTCACAATTACAACAGGGTCCGATTTACCACCAAAACATTCTCGCACATTTGTGAAACCATGAGATAAAAGGAGCTTCTCACTTCCGAACACTCGTCAATGTTGCTGCAACAACAACTGTTGCTGGCACCACCTCGCCGGTTAATGATTGGATGATGTAAAAGGCATGCAAATAAAGCAACAGCACTGTTCTTGTACTGCAGTGTACAGCTAGTTTTTTTTTTTTTTTTTTTTTTTTTTTTTGCCTCAGATTTCAGATCAAACCATCGGTTCTGCGCCCTTCTCCGGATACAGCGTTCGCTGCATTAGTAATTGCATTCCATGCATCGGTTTTATTTGCTGCTTAGTATGCACTGCTGCCGCTACTAAATATGATTTCTCGTTTTTCGTTAACTTCTTGCCGCAGTACCTCCACTTCAGAATTACTAAAGTTTTTCATTCTTTTGGAGTCGAGGCCTCTATTGTCTTTGCCACGTCTTTTGGACATTTCTCTAAGTGTGCACACAACATGGCCCTGCCATCTCATGCCCTTTTTATGGGAATTAACGGAGCACTTACCTATTCTAAATAGTGAATGTGTAGAGTTAATACGTGTTTTGAAGTGTGTTTTTCAAAGTAATTTAAATACTCAATAACGTCAATTTGCACATCATTAACACAACAATGACAATATTATCGTAGACGATATATCTCGCCCACCCCTAGTACATATATGAAAATTCACACGTAGATTCTTAGATGTGTATAAATTACTTTAGCCCAGGAAAAAGCCTTGTGAAAAAAGAATGGAAACTGCGAAAAGGCCGGAAACTGCGTCAGACCCAATGTGTCTCGGATAAGACCAATAATTGCAAACGGTATCCGAGCATGGACACTGTTGTTAGTTAGCTAGTGTTAGCTAACTCCTGGAAGCAACGCTCTGTTACTACTGCAGTAAGTAAGCTAGTAAGCCAGGCACACTTTAATAATCGGTTTCGTGCACTTGTGCTCTTGTGTTTTTAGCATTGAAAAGGCTTAAGAAAAAGACACCGCTCACCAAACTCCTGAGGTAGTGAGATGCCTTTATGACAGCCCCAGGAACACCACTTCAGCATGTGGAGAAATCCAAGGATTGACAGGAGAATAATGAGAGGACTAGACGTTCCAATGTACAGTAAAACCTTCTGCTTCACTGTCACGCTCAACAATAATACATTGTAGTAAAAAATGTATTACAACCGTTTAATTGCTGAAGCAAATGGCACCATTGCCAATACGACTGGTAGCCTTTTTCACGCTGGTCATATTTAAAGAGGATGTTGTGAATGCACTGCTTCTCTCGTCTCGGCTTGTGTGTGCATTCTCTTTAGCTCGTAACTGTGTCTTTTCACTCCTTGAACCAGTTGCTAGTAGCATAAAGTCGAGTCAAAATTTCACCCATATTTGGATTGAAAAAAACTGCGCCCTGTGTCCATACAAGCAAGCCAGCTCTTGTGTTTTGCGCATCTACTCAAGGGCCCTACCCATTTTGTCTGTCGCACTGCACTGATGCAGTTATTAAGGCCAAACAGTTCCCATACAGCCACTGGTAGCCCAGGCCTCCCATTTTACAGCTCATCCCAACCCTCGAGAAATTAAACCTTAAAAAGGACATGGGCCATGATTCATTGAAATGAAAACGCAGATATGAAGCAAAAAAATTATTAAAACTAAGTGACCCTGCTGGCTGAGATACAATGGTCCAATTTTAAATTTCTATTATTATTATTATTATTATTATTATTATTATTATTATTATCATTATTATTATTTGTATTAGTTTGTTTTTAAGTTTCTTTTTGTAAATCAACATTATTTAGAAATGTTCTTGAATCTTTTGAACTGTAGTTAAAACTGGATTTGGAACTAAGTGCAAATATCTCAGCCAGGGCTACTGTACTTGAAGATAGACATTTTAAAGGGGACATTAGGCCAGATGAAAGGTGTTTGTGTGTGGGGGATGACAGGGTTTTGAAGTGTTTGTGTTAATAGTTTTCAGGCTGCTGCTATTATTAGATGGTCCCCAGCTTAGAGAGCCAGAGGTACTTGCTGATACTGACCAGCCTGCCATGAAACAAATCAAATACAACACAACACACACAGACAAACACAAAACGGGGAGATGGGACATTCAGACAGACAACTGCAGCCTTATAAGGCTTGTGGTTGTGAGCTGCTTTCCAGTATCCTAGATAAGATGGCCAGAGCCTTATTTAGCCTGCAAGCTGCTGTTCGCGCATGCGCACACACACACACACACACACACACACACACACACACACACACACACACACACACACACACAGCCACGTGCTGGGAGAGATCTGTATTGACTACTGATGCTCTGGGCCATCACCCATGTGTCTGGGTGAATAGTGCTGCTGTGTGCATAGGGCTGTAGAACAGAGCAGCTCTGGCTCCCTGCAGCTGGAGAACCTTTAGATCATCTGTCCAACCATTCCTCCCTCCATCTGCTCACATCACTCAGAGAGATGCTTCCTCTTTATCACGATACATGAAAAATGAATCCAATTTTTTTCTGTTCCTTCAGGGTGAAAATCCTGTTGAGATGTGGCAATGGATGTAAAGTCTTATTTGTGAGGGAAATTGCTCTGCATTTTGTATGCTATGCGTTTTTCTATCAAAACAAATTACACATAATTTAGTCAAGGCGAAAGACTATACCGGATGATATAGGCAAACATCACAAAGAACAGCAAAACGAATTTCAATAGTGTGGCATCTATTCTCGTAAAACAAAAATAAAGTTACATGTAGGAAACTCAATGCCGTTGCAACTAAACTGCTTTGTCCACATATGATAATGCTGTTCCAGCCCAGACCCTGAATATAAGACAATTGAATGATGAGTTTGAGCGCAGCCACCGCGAGTGTCAAATCCCAGATCTCTGCAAATATATTCACAAAAAAAACAATAGTTTTCCTTTAATATCCCCAATACTGTGTGTAATGATACTATATGAAATTGTCTGGGTAGAAGCCAGTTTTCCACTTTTTAAGTTCACTTTTTTTCTTCAAGTACTTAAAACAATACTCCCATGCCCATTAGGGGTGGGATCGGCCGAATTTTTCTGTCCGAGCCCGGCCCGCGTTCGACACCGTTAAAATCAAATTTTTTCCCGTACTAATGACACATGTAGGCTACGTGTGTTTGTGTGGAAAGCTTTTATTAAGAAACTGTAAGGAAGGCACTCAGAAATGTCAACAGATGAGCGCATCAGCACGGTGAGCGCGCACAGGGGGCAACAAGCGCACGTTAACACAGGCGCACACAAGAGGCCCAATCATATAATTGAAATAAAATTAACATATGCCTAGACAACTATGTGGAAATACTTCCACACAGTAGACTTTCCTTCATTTTTGGTGGTTTTAAAATCTCCTGAGGCCAACTTCTTTTTAACATCTTCCATCGTTGAGCTCTGAGTGCTCTATGCGCTGCGGCGTGCAGTCTGCCTGACATGCACGTGTTTCTGCACACAGGAAGACGGATGTTAGGTTAATATTTTTAATTTATTTTAATCACAAAAACGAACATTTGCATCAAGTGAAACAGGCCCATTACATAATAAGCTGTTTAAAATTTTAAATGTCCAATGCCTTAGTCTACCGCGTTAATGTGACCGTCCGAGCCCGGCCCGAACCCGTCCATCATTTCTAAATATCCGTCCAAACTCGGTCCGGCCCGTTGTGTACCGTCGGGACCCGTCGGGCTCGGGTCGGGTATCCCAGCCTTAATGCCCATATGTTCTTTGAAAGAGTGTTTGTTAGCTGTCATTTTTTCCTATCCATACTGGACACTATGTGTGTTTCCATCCATCTGTTTATTCTGTTTTGCCACTGACATGCTCAGATTATTGTTCCAAGCGTCTGACACCATTAAGGAAAGGATCCCCAAAATTGCTATCGCCAGCGTACCACACTCCATTTAAATAAATAGTAATTTTATCATCATAAAATACACTCCATTCAAAGTCGACAGAAACAAGAAAAAAAAACAATTGAGAATTGCACAAGGGTAAAGAAAATGTCCAAGGTATAAAATAAATGTGGGCGAATGAGGGAAAAATACGGAGCAATAATATATTTTAACAGGTCAAAGATAAGCACAGTTCATAGTATATTTGTGTAGGTAGATAGAGCCTATATTGAATACCCTTTACCTGCCTTTTAGTAACAGATATTTTAAATGAGGAAAAATCAATTGCTGACATTAGGAGACACTCATAAGAGGTAAAAACAGGAGGGTATACATCAAAAAGGCAACACATCGGTGGTAGTATGGCATTTTGGCCATCGCCGTCTTGTTTTTTTTTTTTAGAGCCAGAAGTGATCATATTTGGACAAGAGGGTGGAGCTGTAAACGCTAAGCTCAACGCTGAGTTACCAGCTAACGCTAGATAGCTAGCTAGCTCGGTTGGTAAGGTGCATCCGTAATTCACGTTGACTCAGATACTAATTGGGATGCTAATTTTTGGCTAGCGAAAAAACAGGCTTGAAAACAAGATGTACTTACCAAGAAAAATAAATGAACATCTGACTCGTTAGAGTGAACTGATTACACACTGAGAGGGTGAAAGTTTAAGACGAAAATGTAAATGTATACATTGCCACTGAAAACACAGGACTTTCACCCAGGAGAGCTGGGATCGCATCCCGCATTTGGCGTTTTTTTAAATTTTTTTATTTTTTTTCTGTTTATTTAATTTTTTTAAAGCTTTCCCCAATGTTTCTTTCCTAAACCCAACCATTTATTGTTTTCCTAAGCGTGTGACGTTGGTCCCCGTCATGTTTTTGTCGTTTGTTTGTGTTACTAAAGCCTTTCCCAATGTTGTTTTCCTAAACCCAACTTTTTATTTATTTTTTTTACACGTGTGACGTTCTTGCGATAGCACGGCACGTTCTCGCGATAACACGCCACGTTGTGTGGATGTTTACATCCGCTGTATACAGCGTAGTCATACACGTGGATAGCTCAAAATGCGTACAGATAACACGCCATTTGGCTTTAGGAATGTGGCGTGTAGGTTTACACAAAGTCATGATGCCATGTTGAATCAAGTGAGAAGTAGGGACATTTTTTGTCATAGGCTTCTAGACAATCAAGCTTCTTTTTGCAACCAGTCAGGTCACCTCCTGCAGGTTTAAAGCACTTCCACATTGGCTTCACTTTTTAGGCCCGGAGGTTGCTGCTTGGGTACAACCCAAACCTGTACTGCACTTGTATAGTAGGAATTGTGTTGTCCATTTAAGCTCCACATCCCATTCTTTGTCAGTATGATTCTGTGAGTCATTTTCTTTAACCCTGAAACAGCTCCAAGATACTTTTATCCATCTAGGCTTAAAATAGCCTAACAAATAAATCAGTATGTGCTTTAATCTTCAGTGTATCTTAATGTATTCTAAGCAATACAAACAAAGCCAGTTTTGCTATACAGTGCATCTGCAGCCCGCTCTAGAAATTGCCTGGTCCAGTGCAGCTCTAGTTCTCCCCCGTCGTTATATCAGCGCCAGATCTCTGCGTGCTTTTTCTCTACCTCCCTTTATATATGTCAGAGAAGGTGATAAGTAAGTAGCCAGACATGTTTGCACCCTGTTCCCCGGCCCTCCACGTGTTATCTCTTATTAGGGAACCGGCAAAGGAATTGATCAAACACGAATCCTGCCTCTCTCATCATTACCTGCAGATACACATCACCACAACTCAGACATCAGCCTGAGGAACTGGGGGCGAGTGAGAAGTTCTCTTTCCACAGAGCTAACAAGCTCCTGACAAAAAAAAAAGTGCGAGTACGTTAGGCAGGGAGGAGGCAAATGCAAACAGGTATAGAGAGGCGGAGGAGGTGGTGGGAAGATGAATGGACGAGGAGAAAGTGCTGTAGACAGTGGGCTTATGAAGAAAGAATGAAATTTGAAGGTAGAAGGGACATTCAGAGATGCTGTATGGAAAGAGCTGGCAAAAAAGTAGGACCCTAGTATGAGGATGAGTGGATTATTACATTGAATACACATCATGATGTGGGGAAATATGTCGTGAGGATCAGCCTCCGGTCGATTGTTGAGGACACAGTCATTGATTTAAAAAAAAAAGAAGTGCTAGACACACACTAGATAGGTCCTTAAATTACTTTTTCATTCATCTGTAAGTTATTGTGCTTAAAGTGTTAGTTCACTGAAATTACAAAACAAACAAATGCCACCCATATGTGATATTGAAAATCTCAATTCATAAACTTGAGCATTAATCTACAGCAGCCTCCACTTGTCTGGAAAGGCGTTCCTTAAGATTTTGGACCCTGGCTGCAAGGATTCGCTCCAATTCAATGGTTGTACAATTGGTCATATAAAAAAAAATAAACCAATAAAATGAATCGCCCAATATTTTGTCCTGCGATATGGTTGATTCAGCTTAACCTGACTCCGCCAGATGGATTGCTTCGCATTTGCTCATCATATCCATCTGGGAACTTTCCGTTGGAGAACTTTTGGGAAGGGGCGGAAATACTGGTTAGCTGATTGGATGAACCATCGGTCTATAACCTATGTTGGTGATAGACGGGCCACAGATCCATGAAGCGTATGAAAATACAACCACAAGCCCGCCCCTGCTGCCGCAGGCAAAGCATAGTTCGTTAGCTCAGCAAGCAAGCAACATGTCGGTAAAGGATATTTGCCGTTTGTGTAACGAGAATTTAGGAATAAAAGATACCATTTCAGGTTCCCGGACCATATTCCAAAAGAAGGATCCAAGAGAAAAAAAGCATTAGCGAGCAGCTAACAGTATTAGGGCTACCGCTGTCTGAAAATACTGGTTAGCTGATTGGATAAACCATCTGTCTATCACCACCTAAACCCGCCTCAAAACCAACGCTGATTGGCACGGTCGTTTGGCTAACGGCTCCAAATTTTCTCTATCTCAAGATGCCAGACTGATCTGCGAGTGGAAAACTGGAGCTCGCCAGATCAGGACTGTCTCACGAGGCTAGATTCAGCTACAAGAGTATTAGGCCTTTTCTCATAATAACTTGCCCTTCACACATGTGGACACACACACAAGAGATTCGGTGTCAAACACGTTCTTACCTACTGAAATGACTTTGTGTGGTTAAGACGAGTGGTGGTGCCTGGGTAAAGCGTAAAGGAGGCCGGACATGACGCGATTAACATTGCAAGTAACAAGTCTCTTGCCTCTTCCCTTTTTTTGTATTTGACTCGGCGTAAGTCACCATGCCTCTTGACCCTCGGGTGTTTGTTTTCTTCCGGTTTCGCACCAGCCGCGTGATAGAAACATCGTGAGCACGGCCACTCGCTCGCTGTGAATTCTCCAGGCAATTTCCAGCTCTATTCACACATGGGCTGAGGTCAGAACTCTGTATAGGCCAGTCAAGTTCTTCCTCACCAACTGGAAAAACCATTCCTTTAACCTGACTGTTAAACTTTACTTGAAGGTATCTACGTAAGAGTGACATCACACTGTCATGGACGTGTCATAAACATTATAAACAAGTCATAAACATTTATGACCTAATGCTTCGGTCATTAAGTGTCATTCGGTTTTTGCCATGACAAGTCAGAGTTAGGGTTAGAGTTAGTTCATGTGTCATGACCGTGTCATGTGTTCATGACAGTGTCGTGTCACTCCAAATGGAGATACCTTTCAAGTAAAGTGTTACCGACCTGACTTTAGGGGCAGTATTGTGCCTTGCCAAATTGTTGCCCGAATGATTGTTGTGTGCTGCAGCATTATGATTTCCCTACCTGTGGAGCCCAGCCCAAACCATACAAAATGGCCCCCAGACCAAAAGTACTCCAAAGTATAAGGGTAGGGCGGTCTGCATGCTTCTGGCCATATAGTTAACATTTTATTTGATCTTGAGATATCCATCTCTAGGATTTCTACCTACACCTCACTACAATATAGAGATGAGCTGAATTCATCTTAGGAGCAATTGTGCTGACCAACCAAACGGACACGCTTGAGTGAACGGAATTTCAAATGTCTCGGCATGTGTTGGTATTGTTGAAGGCGGGTTGCTTTAGGAAGCACATCTGCAGATTGCTGTGTGTGTGTGTGTGTGTGTGTGTGTGTGTGTGTGTGTGTGTGTGTGTGTGTGTGTGTGTGTGTGTGTGTGTGTGTGTGTGTGTGTGTGTGTGTGTGTGTGTGTGTGTGTGTGTGTGTGTGTGTGTGTGTGTGTGTGTGTGCGTGCGCACACAGGTGCATTGTAGACCCAGTGCTTGCTCATTCCTTTTCCTTGCCAGCATTGCCTACACTTATCCCTGCCTCACGCATAAAAAAGTTCTGCAGGAGTGGAGAGGTGTGTTGATTCTGTTATAATGACTATAAGGACTTTGGACAAGTGTACCCTCATTTCTTCAGTGCAGTTGTGTGAGTTGTGTCTTTGTCTATTTTTAAAGAGCATGAAGGACAAAGCTTATGCTGAAATTAACTGAACTGATCAGGGGTCAGTCAAAGAGCCTTCCCTACCATAAAGTCTATTTAAGTCTAAATTATCCTATTAACATTACTCATAGGTCTAAATGAGCGTTCATTAATATGGTAATGTTTGTCTTTTGACCGTTTGATACATTTCTTAACGTACATTTGCTCTGCTTTCTGAAATTTCTCTCTTTCTCTCATCCCCGGCCGGATCACTTTCAGCGAATGCTGTGTTGCCTTTTATGGAAATTGTCTTTCAATATTACTTGGTTTTAGATTTGTAATCCATAGCTAGTGAATGGAAACTCGGGATCGCTTTTAAGGTTAGGCAAAATCTAAAGGATAAGGCACCGGACTTTAGACGTACGGAGGCTATGACGCACATTTTGGCTATGAAGCCTAAATGGAGAATGTAAGAATCACTTTAGCCCTTCAACAATGATGCATGAAATAGAAATAATTCATTTACATATAACTTTTTGTCAAACACTTATGAGTTCAATAGTTAGAAATGTGCCGCAAGAGGTCGAGTTTATGAGAAGATTCATTATTTCAATTTCCCATGGTTGTTATTGTGGCACATTTGCTATTCCCTTCTAGACTCAACTGATATTGCCTTTCTGTGTTCCCTTTTCCTGCTGTCATTAACATATGCTCTTAGTAACCAAATTAGATTTGGACGGAGCAAAAAATACATCAAAACCAGGTGGAAATTATTTTTAAGATGCATTAAAGGTCCAGTGGGTAACGTTTTCAGTTGTTCATTATCAAAATCTGTGTTGCCCGTTCACAAACTTGTCCTTTTTCATGAATATTGACCACCACCATCAGTTCAAAGTATTCCTTTTGGCTTGAATTTTTACATTTCCATTCACATGAACTGGGGTAGACGCTCCATATTCATGCGCCATCTTGAAATACGTTACCCAGTCAGGACATACTGCTCCGCCTCACATAAAATATATGTTCTCAGCGCTAGATGGGAGAAATTCCCCACATATTGGAGCTTTTTAAAGGTCTAGTGACAAGAGAAGATACTAAGCTGAGGCACACCAGGAAAGTGTTTAAATTGACATTCAAAATAAGCCTTTCCAGCAGTTGCAAGCGATTACAGCGACAGCTACCAAAACCGCCCAAACAAGGTTGAAACACGCCGTCTCCTCATGATAGGATTTCATCAGACATTATTAAATGTTTTGCCCTCCCCACTGTTTAACCTAAGTCGTCGCCAATGCACATGTTACATTGAGTTTTACAGTGGACATTTGTATTTGACCGAAAAGGTAAAACCTATTGTTTATGCTGCTTTCTGATTCTTAAACCGCCTAATAGTAAGCCTTAAAAAATAAATTTTCTCCTACATAGGAAATAATATATTCTACATAGGAGATAAAGTTTAGATATAATGTCCTATTTAGGAGATAACATCCCATACATAGGAGAAACTTTGCTTTTGCCCAACATTTCCTGCAACAAAAAAATGCCAAAATTAGTGCTGTCAAACGATTAAAATATTTAATCGCGATTAATCGCATTAATGTCATAGTTAACTCGCAATTACTCACACATTTGTATCTATTCTAAATGTCTCTTGATTTCTTTTTGTCCCATTATTTTTTTTTTTCTCATTTTAATGCTCTTATCAACATGGAAAAGTGGATCGGCTTGTTTGTGCTTTTGTCGCCCGGCTTTGACATTTCGGCGTTGCGCGCTCGCCATCCACTCAAAACGTAACGTTAGCCTACTACTCTTTGGCCGGCTCGCAAGCCCAAACAAGTGTGTCCTTGCTTTGTATCCGGTCTAGCTAGATCCGGTGTGGTGTTGTAGTTTTTCTAACGTTACTAGTTGTTGCAACAGCATGTGAAAAAAACTACAAAGTTTACTTGGCCAAAAAGAACATTAATCTCTTGATTAAAAAAAATTTACGCCGTTTAAAATGGGTTTGCGGTAACGCTGTTAATGCGTTTAACTGACAGCACTAGCCAAAATAACATAAAAGCAGTTGAAACATGTTTGAAAATGGCCATTTTGAAATGGAAATCATATAAATGACATAAAAAAAAACGTAGGAACTCCAACCGTTGTTATGAAAATAAGAGTGATGAAATAAGAGTGATGAAATAACATTTCACGGTAATGAGCTTGAGATAAGTGTTCGTGATGAGTTTTAATAACAGCTGCAGCGGTCTCGTTTTATTCATTCTCCCTTTGTCTCACTCTTTCCTCCCAGTATCAAGATGGTGCTGATGTGGACCAGCGGCGACACCTTTAAAACGGGCTACTTCCTGCTCACCCAGGCTCCGGTGCAATTCTGGACGTGTGGCCTGCTGCAGGTCTTGGTGGACTTCACCATCCTGTTCCAGGTTTACTACTACAGCCGCTACCCACAGAAGCCAGTGTCCCACACTGTCTCCCACACCACCAGTGCCAAAGCCCTCTGAGAGCCTCTGCAATCTCTCGGGAGGACACATCACAACTCGACAAACGCCAGCGAGGAAGCTCTTTTTCAGAGGCGCTTGCAGACATGTATAAGAAGACGCGAGTACCGAGCCACCTTGAGATGATGCAGGCTGCTCACGCTCACTCCCAAGTAAACCGAAGGACACACACCCACCCATGAATCAGGCCAAAAACGTACACAGACACTTGGTGGTGGTGTTGTCTGCAGCGATAACTGACGGACACTTGTTACAAACAAACCTCGGATCCTTTTTTTTTTTTCTTTTTCATTTTTATTTATTTATCCTACTGACTCCTCCACAATGCGACCGTATGCTTTTGTCCTGGAATGCAGACTTCGCAAAGAATATATCCTTGAATCCACCCGTGCATGTGGAGAATAGTATGCACATAGATGAGTGTACACCGGAAATAACTGGAGATATACAGCCTGCGCTGAAATCCGGGCTCGAGGAAACATGGACCGGCTGCTGTCGTCCACATTGGCTGATGATTGTTGCATGGACCCCTCTGCCTTAAAACCCACCCATTCAAACATGGCTCGCAGCATTACAAGCAATATACTGTACATGTTGAATCAATCAAAAGGGAGGAAAAGAAATCCTACTATACATCATTACTGAATGTACAAAATTACATGTTTTTTGTTCCCCCCCTCCAACACCGTGGAGAAATGCGGGTCAGTCTCCCACTTGTTGGACAGACAACTGAGGAATGGAATTGTAAGAAAGTAGAGGCAATCGCACTTCGCTAAAAGAAGATAAATCCCAAAGGCTTGAAGATGCAATGTATTGGCTTTTATAAAAAACAAAGGATCATAATACATCAGTGGCCTTCATGGTAACGGAGCAATGATAAAATCAGAGCTTTGTAAAAAGAATAAAAGAATAAGAAAAAAAAGAACACAAGGGCAGTCTTCTATCTGAAGCATCATTAAAGCATCATGACCGGATTTCCGGCTGCATAAAGGCGGACGCCAAGGTTTTTGTACTGAAGATGTTGACATTTTGTGTATATCATTTTGATCGTTTTCATGAGGTGCATTTAGACTGAACACAAAGCGGATTTAATGCAATTGCATACAAAGTCATTAATACAAGTTGGGCGGGAATGTGCTCCGGCCAGGGGCCAAGTGTAGCATTGGGCATCGAGAACCGCTTCCAACTTGGAAATCGTTTCAAAAATTATGATTTCCAATGGAATTCTTTTTCTTTTTTTTTGGAAAAATGTGGTTACGAATCCGATCATCTGTCCCAAATTTAACACGCGCAGGTTTGGGTTTCCGTAGCGGCCGCTGTACTTCCAGGCGCTTGTTGTGTTGCGGCCACGGAGCGCCGCTCTACATTGTGGCTTTATTTTACGTTGGAAAAAGCCCGGTAAAACTGCAAATCACCTAGCCTCGTTACACCATCCTGAACGGGGGGGTCCAGTTTTCCACTCGCAGATCAGTCTGGCATCTTGAGGCAGAGAAAATTTTGAGCAGTTAGCCAAATGACCGGGCCAATCAGCGTTGGTTTTGAGGTGGGTTAGGTGGCGATAGACAGATGGTTTATCCAATCAGCTAACCAGTATTTTCAGCCAGCGGTAGCCCTAATTCTGTTAGCCGCTCGCTAATGCTTTTTTTCACTTGGATCGTTCTTTTGGAATATGGTCCGGCAACCTGAAATGGTGTCTTTTGTTCCTAAATTCTCGTTACACAAATAACCTTTACCGACATGTTGCTTGCTTGCTGAGCTAACGAGCTATGCTTTGCCTGCAGCAGCAGGGGCGGGCTTGTGGTTGTATTTTCATACGCTTCGTGGATCTGATTGGTTGATTTGGCCCGTCTATCACCAACATAGGTGATAGATGATGGTTCATCCAGTCAGCTAACCAGTATTTTTGCCCCTTCCCAAAAGTTCTCCAACGGAAAGTTCCCAGATGGATATGCTGAGCAAATGCGAAGCAATCCATCTGGTGGAGTCAGGTTACAAATCACCATTGAATCAAAATGAATTTTTTCCCCGTGTCCGTGAAATAAGCATGCGACCCGTTTCAACTCCAACCCTCAGAGAATCAAGAATCGATAAGAATCCGAATCAAAAGGAAGAATCAGAATCGGAATCAGAATTGTTCAAATCAAAACGATGCCCAGCCCTAGCGAAATGAAGCAAGAACGAGTCGGCCTGAGTTGAAAATGTGTACGTTTGAGCAAAATCTGGTTCATCCTGCGGGTTTATGAATCCAAAAGGTACAGGGACAATAGGAAAAAGGAGAAAGACTGGAGAAAATAACAGAAAGAACTGGAGTTCAACTGAGATCAGTTTGAGGTTGGCTTGCTTGACAAACTCTGCATCCACTCATATGCATCCACTGCTTGCTAGCTACGGCGGGGGGTGGGGGGGGGGGTGGTATCTTGGCCTGAATAACATGACGTAGATACGGCATTGTTTTTCCAAATGTGACCCATTGCTCTTATCTGTAAGAATAACATTCTAGGCACCGAGTTAATTGCTGAGATCTGGAAATGCAGCGCCATCGCTACAAAGGTAATACAAAGTTATTATTGCCGGTAGAAATTGCAGCCAAATGATCCTTTTTAGGCAAGTTCACTTTTTTTTTTTTCATTGATTTATTGATACTTCTCTATGTCCGGCCCAATCATATACTGTAACCACCTCCCATCATGTTGGCTGTGGGTGGCACTGACTTTTTAAGAGTATTGGTCCTGCTGCAAATCCAATAACATCTCATGACTCGCCATTTTGTCCTAAGAAATTCATTTCCTGTTCAGATGGAGAAGGGTCAGTGTAACGCTTATCAGTTCAGTTTTTTCAGCACAAACGGACCGTTGGAAAAACAGAAAAATGGGTTCAAATATTGAATTTTTCATTTTTTTCTACCTTGACAAATAAAATTGGATCTTTAACCTGTTTTTCCAATATTCCGTTTTTTATTCAGAGGATCAGAAATTGAGAAAATTACAAAATGGCACCTGAGCTCCAATTACGGTATTCAATACTGCAATGTTATTCTCTTCCTCTACTTTGCAGGTCATCAACTGCATATGGACCAAAAAAAACAACTAACTGAACTTTGGGGTCAGAGGTGCTTGCAACTGATGGTTTGGAGTTTGTGTGTGGGGGGGGCAGCTAGGCGGAATGAGGGAGAGAATACCATTGCAGTGTTGAATAATTGGAGCTCAGACGCAATTTTATAATTTTCAAAATTTCTGATCCTCTGAATAAAAACAGAAAATTGGAAAGATATGTTAAAGATCCAATTTTTTTTTTATTTGTCAAGGTGGAAACAAATTGAAAAATTGGATATTGGAATCCATTTTTCTGTTTTTCCAAATGTCCGTTTGTGCTTATAAAATTGAACTGATAAGCGTTACGCTGACCGAGAAGCGTGCCGATTTTCTTTGTTATTGTTGTTGTTTTGTAATCTTTCTCTGGCGGAGCGGAGAAAATGGCAATAAAAATGAAAACAAACCGGGAGGTGTCAGGACTGTGTTAGGCCTTCAGTGACCTGATTCTGTCCTCCTCTTCTAAGCTTCAAGAAATGGAAAGTTCCCTTCTGTTCCAGAGGGACGTGGCAAGACTTTTCTATACATATTTCTTTCCTAGCTCTAAATATACATGGGGGAGATGTGGTGGCTACTTGTTTTTTGTTGTTGTGGATGTGCACCTTTTGTGTTCACACTATTTATTCTGTTTATCCAGGTTTTTTTTTTTTTATAAATCTTCAAATGCCGATGTAAGGTAGTGCATGCCTGCTGTTTATTCAGGCAGTTGTGGGGGGGGGGGACTGTGTTCAGATAATATACCTGATAGGTTGTTGTTGTTCTGCTCAACAGGATCAAAATTACTATTTCATTCCATGTATTGTTTTTTTGTTTTGTTTTTATACTTTGCGTTTTGTATCATTTTGTTTATTCATTTCTCTCGTGTGAAGGTATTTTACCGTAGAAACCATGTTGTCCATTACCATCTGTGTGTGAGAAACCCACACCTTGTTTGTTAATGTACCAAAAATAATATTACCATTATGTTTGTTTGGTTTTTTTGGGGGTTTTTTTAATACAATTTTTACTATGTTACATTGTTGGTTTGTGTTTTCACTTTTCTTTTAAACTGCCAATTGTCCATCTCAATAAAATTGGTGTCCTACACCTGTTTAAACCCCAAGTACAGCGTGGCCTTGACACCCAATAAATAGGACCAGGAGAGACCCGTGCGTCATGTTTTGTTTATGGAGAATGTTTAGTGTCAGTCGTTCCACTTTCAATCCGCCGCTGCACCCCACCCCCATCCCCCCCCCCATCAGCGATGCAGCTCTGGCAGACATCGGTTGTCAAAGGAAGAATAAGCCGACCAGCCGTGGTCCGTCTTTGGGCATGTGCCATCTAAACACATGAATTGTACCGTGCAGGGCTGTCACGCAGGACACAGATAATAAGATGTGCCAGCCGGGCGGTAAAAAAAAGATGGATTTGAAAAGGCATTTTCTAAAAGCAGACCCGGATTTATAATGTTCTCCTTCGAAGTCTTTCATCGTGCCATTAACTCTCTTTTTTTATTTATCAGGGACAATGCACACTAACAACACATAAAAGTAAAATGTGCCAGAATTAGCCTGGTGGCTATTTTACATCCGCTGTCCTTGGACTGGTGGTAAGAGGTCGCCCTAAAACGAGATGAAACTATTAAGCTATCTATAATGCATACAGTTTTGGCCCTATACGATAAAAGTTGATTATACTAATGCTAAAAGACAAGAACATAAAAACAAGATCACACCCTGCTAGGCCCATTTCAGAAAGCAGGTTTAGTGAAAACTCTGAGTTAGTTAACTCTGAGATCAGGGTAACTCTAGGTTTTGTCTTTCAGAAAGGGAATTATTTAAACCTGAGAGAGAGGTAACTCCAGCCCGTTTCAGAAAGAGAGGTAACTTCACCTCAGAGACAGTTACTATGGTAACTGAGCCTGTGAAGCTAACCTGGTCGGGAGCAGGTTTTCTTCTCTGTCTCCTCCCTCTTATACGGCACTCTTTCATTTCCTCATTCAGTCATTAAGTCTGTATCAGGCGCATTTGTTATGTGCATGAATAAAAAAAAACAGGGTTGGTTTATTAACTATGTTAGGCAGACTATAAAACATGGCATTTCCTTTTGTTGACCGTCCCGTTGAAGGAAGAAGCTGTATTACTTCACAGGGAGTTAACCACATGTCGGGAGATGATATTGAGGACCCGGCTATAGATGTATTTTCATTTCTAGATACTAGCCTACCTATTTGAGCAGTATTGTTTTTCTTCACAGTCAATCGGATGTATAGAAATCCTTATTGTGAAAAATAAAGCCATAGTATAGAATGTTAAAATAAGTGAAAAAAATGCCATAGTATAGGATGTCGAAACAAATTATGAAAAAAGAGATAGTATAGTATGTTGAAAAAGTATGGTATGTCGAAAAAGTGTCAATAAGTCACAGTATAGTATGTCAAAATAAGTGAAGAAAAAGCCATGGTATAGTATGTCAAAGATTTTTCATAAAAAAGCCATATGTACTTTGAGAAAAAAAAAGTCAAGATGAGCCATAGCATAGTAAGTCAAAAATAGTGATAAAAAGTCATAGTATAGTTTGTCGAAAAAAAGTTATACAAAAGTTATAATATAGCATGTCAGAAAAAATGATAAAAAAAAAAGTTATAGGATGTCGAAAAAAGTAAAAAAAAAGAAAGAGCTATAGTAGAATGTCGAAATAAGCCACAGTATAGTATGTCGAAAAAAAATTATAAAACTAATTGTATAGTATGTTGAAATAAGTAAAAAAAAAAGCCATTGTATGTAGGTCACCATAAGTCACAGTATTGTATGTCGACAAAGGTGATTTAAAAGCAATAGTATAGTATACTATGTTGAAAGTGCTAAAAAAAACGCCATAGCATAGTATGTTTAAAAAAATGATTAAAAAGTCATAGTATGTCGAAAATTTTGATGAAACGTTATCAAAAAAGTTACAATAAGTGAAAAATATACTATACTAGGAATTTCTTTATCCCTTTTTTCGACATACTATGGCTTTTTTTTATCACGTTTTTGACCTACTATAGTATGGCTTTTAAACACTTTTTTTCGACATAATATACTATGGATTTCTGTTACTTTTTTTGACATACTATACTATGTTTTTTTTTTTTTTAATTTATTTTTGGGGTTTTCCTTTTATTGCTAGAGAGAGTGGATAGACATGAAAGGGGGAGAGAGAGATGGGGGATGACACGCAGCAAAGGGCAGCAGGTCGGATTCCAACCCTGGCCGCTGCAGAACTCTTACTGGGGGAGCTAGAGGCAGCCCCCGGCTTATTAACACTTTTATGAAATACCATACTATGGCTTATTATCACTTTTATGACATACTATACTATGGCTTATTATCACTTTTATGACATACTACACTATGGCTTATTATCACTTTTATCCATCCATCCATCCATCTTCGTCCGCTTATCCGGTGTCGGGTCGCGGGGGGAGCAGCTCCAGCAGGGGACCCCAAACTTCCCTTTCCCGAGCAACATTAACCAGCTCCGACTGGGGGATCCCGAGGCGTTCCCAGGCCAGGTTGGAGATATAATCCCTCCACCTAGTCCTGGGTCTTCCCCGAGGCCTCCTCCCAGCTGGACGTGCCTGGAACACCTCCCTAGGACGGATCTCATCAATCCCCGGGGCTTTGCCACTGTGTAGTTGTTTGACTACATCAGTGACTTCCGCCTGGGAAATCGACGACAATCCCCCGTTATCCTCCAGCTCTGCCTCTAACATAGAGGGCGTATTAGTCGGATTCAGGAGTTCCTCAAAGTGCTCCCTCCACCGCCCTATTACCTCCTCAGTGGAGGTCAACAGTGTCCCATCCTTACTGTACACAGCTTGGATGGTTCCCCCTTCCCCTCCTGAGGTGGCGAACAGTTTTCCAGAAACACTTTGGTGCCGACCGAAAGTCCTTCTCCATGTCTTCTCCAAACTTCTCCCACACCCGCTGCTTTGCCTCTTTCACGGCAGAGGCTGCAGCCCGCCGGGCCCCTTCGGTACCCTGCAACTGCCTCCGAGTCCTCCGAGATAACATATCCCGGAAGGACTCCTTCTTCAGTCGGACGGCTTCCCTGACCACGGTGTCCACCACGGTGTTCGTGGGTTACCGCCCCTTGAGGCACCTAAGATCCTAAGACCACAGCTCCTCGCCGCAGCTTCAGCAATGGAAACTTTGAACATTGTCCACTCGGGTTCAATGCCCCCAGCCTCCACAGGGATGCACGAAAAGCTCCGCCCGGAGGTGTGAGTTGAAAGTCTGTCGGACAGGGGCCTCCTCCAGACGTTCCCAATTTACCCGCACTACACGTTTGGGCTTACCAGGTCTGTCCAGAGTCTTCCCCACCCCTGACCCAACTCACCACCAGATGGTGATCGGTTGACAGCTCTGCCCCTCTCTTCACCCGAGTGTCCAAAACATACGGCCTCAGATCAGATGAAACGATTATGAAATCGATCATTGACCTTCGCCCTAGGGTGCTCTGGTACCAGGTACACTTATGAGCATCCCTATGTTCGAACATGGTGTTCGTTATAGACAATCCATGACTAGCACAGAAGTCCAACAACAAACAACCACTCTGGTTTAGATCAGGGAGGCCGTTCCTCCCAATCACGCCTCTCCAGGTGTCTCCATCATTGCCCACGTGTGCGTTGAAGTCCCCCAGCATAACAATGGAGTCCCCCCACTGGAGCCCCATGCAGGACTCCAGTCAAGGTCTCAAGAAGGCCGAATACTCCGAACTCCTGTTTGGTGCATATGCACAAACAACAGTCAGAGTTTTCCCCACAACCCGCAGGCGTGGGGAGGCGACCCCTCGTCCACGGGGTAAACTCCAACACAGCGGCGCTCAGCCGGGGCTTGTGAGTATCCCCACACC